>NC_079458.1:4364671-4384671 GCF_903798145.1 Danio aesculapii
GAACAGCTGCTTTTCTCTGAGGCATCGCTGAAATCTGCCTTATTTCCTCAGTCTGTCAGCGGGCCTTAAATAATGATGTGCTGGAGCAAGATTAATGACATGCTACTGAGATGTTATTTCCATTCATGACACATTAGCTGCAGAACTAAGTGGCCTTGTTTATCAATGTTAAACACCATTTTTACATGTTTCTTCAGTATTTGTGTTTGATAGAGAAGCCTGCGAATGTGAAGATCTTCCTGCTGCCACCAGATGGCGGTATATAAACGCGTTACGTATCATTTAAAGGGACAGTTCACCTACAGAATGAAACATTACTCAATATTTAGTCATCTTGAAGTGGTTCCAAACCTTTATGTATTTTTCATTCTTCTGTTGAACACAAAAGTAGACATTTTGAAGCTGAAATCTTGTAATCATCAACTTCTATAGTTGGAAATGTACATAATATGGAGGTCAATGTTTGCTAGTTTTCAGCTTTCTTCAAAATGTCTTCGCTTGTGTTCAACAGAAGAAACAAAGTCAAACAGATTTAAAACAAGAGACAGTAAATAATGACAGAATTGTAATTTTTGGATGAACTGTCCCTTTAACATTCAATCTATATCATGGAAGCATCAGTTTTCTTACATCTTTTCTATTGTGTTATACTGTGATCAATAAGTCATGACAACAAACCTGTTTTATTATGTAATTATAACTTAACAAACCAAACTAATGACATTTAACAAGTTATAGAAGTTAATTTAAATAAGGTAATGCCATTTAAGTTCAAATACCACTCTGAAGACGAATAGAAGAAGAAACTGCAGAATGACTGGAAGGCTTTTTTATAATAATGGGACAAGAGATGTGAAACCCATTTAACAAGCAGTTTTATTTCTGTAATGTCTAGTATTTGTCAAAGAGCAGTTTTTTGGGGTGTTGAAGCTGGTGGGTTGCAGCTGGAAGGGCATCCGCTGTATAAAACATATAGTCGGCGGTTCATTCTGCTGTGGCAACCTCTGAAATAGAGATGAAGCCGAAGGAAAATGAGTGAATGGATGAATGAATGAATGAATGAATGCTTGTATAATAAAATACAGACATTAAAAAGTTTTAAACAAAGTACAAAAAGCTCTTATTCAAATTAAGAAAGAGTTATTAGAAATTAATTGTTAATAATTATTGTAAATTAGACAGTATTTAACACACAACAGCATATGAACTGTTATATTAACTGTATTTTACTGTAGGACAGTTATGCAGTATGTAACTATATTTTAAAGCTGCATTGTGAAATTTACTGTATATTTTACAGTAATTATATAAAATACTGTAAATACACATACAACAAGATAAATGGAGCTGTAAATGTCAATACAATTTTTAGCTGTAAAGGATTTACAGTAACCTACTGGTAAACTGTCCTTTACTGCAGGACAGTTACACAGTATGTTACTGTATTTTAAAGCTGCATTGTGAAAATTACTGTATATTTTACAGTAATTACATAACCATAAATAAATAAACAGCAAAATAAATGGTGCTGTTAATGTAAATACATTGTTTAGCTTTAAAGGATTTACAGTAACTTACTGGTAAGCTGAAAGGTAATATGAATTGAATTTTACTGTAGAACAGTTATGCAGTAAGTTACTCTATTTTAAAGTTGCATTGTGAAAATTACTGTATATTTTACAATAATTACATAACTGTAAATACACATGCAGCAAGATAAATGGTGCTGTAAATATAGTAATTAGTTGTAAATGATTTACAGTAACTTACTGGTGAACTGAAATGTAATTTGAATTTAATTTTACTGTAGGGCAATTATGCAGTATGTTACTGTAGTTTAAACCTGGATTGTGAAAATTACTGTAAATTTGACAGTAGTTACATAAATGTAAACAGTTATACAGCAATATAAATGGTGCTGTCAATGTAAATACAGTATTTAGCTGTAAAGGATTTACAGTAACCTACTGGTAAACTGAAATGTAATATGAATCGAATTTTACTGTAGGACAGTTACACAGTATGTAACTATATTTTAAAGTTGCATTGTGAAAATTACTGTATATTTTACAGTAATTATATAAAATACTGTAAATATATATATATATATATATATATATATATATATATATATATATATATATATATATATATATATATATATATACAGCAAGATAAATGGCGCTGTAAATGTAAATACATTGTTTAGCTGTAAAGGATTTACAGTAACTTACTGGTGAACTGAAATATAATTTGAATTGAATTTTACTGTAGGGCAATTGTGTAGTATGTTCCAGTAGTTTAAAGCTGGATTGTGAAACATACTGTAAATTTTACAGTAATTACATAACTGTAAATTGTTATACAGCAATATAAATGGTGCTGTAAATGTAAATACAGTACTTTAAAAGATTTACAGTAACTTACCAGTAAACTGAACTGTAATATGAATTGAATTTTACGGTAGAACAGTTATGCAGTAAGTTACTGTATTTTAAAGTTGCATTGTGAAATTTACTGTATATTTTACTGTAATTATATAAAATACTGTAAACACAAATACGGCAAGATAAATGGTGCTGGAAATGTAAATACAGTATTTAGCTGTAAATTATTTACAGTAATGTAGGGCTAAACTGAAATGTAATATGAATCGAATTTTAATGTAGGACAGTTACACAATATGTTACTGTATTTTAAAGTTGCATTGTGAAAATTACTGTATATTTTACAGTAATTATATAAAATACTGTAAATATATATACAGCAAGATAAATGGTGCTGTAAATGAAAATATACTGTTTAGCTGTAAAGGATTTACAGTAACTTACTAGTGAACTGAAATGTTATTTGAAATGAATTTTACTGTAGGGCAATTATGTAGTATATTCCAGTAGTTTACAGCTGGATTGTGAAAATTACTGTACATTTTACAGTAATTACATAATTGTAAATGGTTATACAGCAATATAAATGGTGCTGTAAATGTAAATACAGTACATAGCTATAAAATATTTACAGTAACTTACGGGTAAACTGATCTGTAATATGAATTGAATTTTACTGTAGAACAGTTATGCAGTAAGTTACTGTATTTTAAAGTTGCATTGTGAAATTTACTGTAAATTTTACAGTAAAGACATACAGTACTGTATATACATATACAGTAAGATAAATGGTACATGTAAATACAGTATGTTTTGCAGGATTTTACAGGTAATTGTTAACGACGTATTAAAAGTATGGTGTAAAATGTGTTAAAAACATTTAAACAGCATTTAGAAAATATATTAAAAAATCATTAAAAAAAAATTACAAATAAATTAAAAATTTGGTCTAATATTCAGTCTTCAACTGGATATCTATGATGTTATTTCCGAGGGATTCTCCATTCAGCATATGTGTAAGTCAGTCAGTGTGTGTTTTTTCAGGCATGTGTCTGCGTGTTTGTGCTGGTAAAGTTTTCCACATGAGGGACGCGAGGCGTCGCGGGGCAGGCCGACGGGGCAGACAGCAGGAGCACAGTGTGTGAGAGACAGCAGGAGCGCATTCTGGAGCCTTCAAGCAACTCCAAATACATTTCAAGGCAAAAGATATTTGCATAAGTAAGACGAGGCTAAAAGGAGAGAGACTCGTGTTCACTGAACAGATGGAGCTCTCTCTGGGCTCTCCCGCAGAAATGACAACTTATTAGAACATCAGTGTGTGTGTGTGTGTGTCTGTGTGTGTGCATGTCCTGAAAAACCCGAGCGCACCAGAGCTTGTCTGGAGTTTGATGATAACATTAGCTGATGTATTAGGAAGCATGCGCGTTTTTACGTTTGTTTTTATGCAACAATTTTAGATATTCCTGTTAGGTATAAATGTATTTTTGAAAATGTAGCATAAGAGTCCATTTAAAAAAATGCTAAAAACATTTTTATCGATATACACTAGGTGCTGAGATAAAAAAAAACCTTGAAAATCCTTTAAAATTTGAGGGTTCTAAATAAAAATATATTGAGGAAATTAAAGTTGCCCAAATTAAAGGGACTGTTCTCCCCAAACTGAAAATTCTTTTTTACTCCCTCTACCTTTTTCAAACCTGTTTGACTTTCTTTTTTTTGGTTGAACACAAAAGAAGATAATTTGAAGAATGTTGGAATCCTGTAACCATTGACTTCCATAGTATTTGTTTTTCCTACTATGGAAGTCAATAGTTACAGGTTTTCATCATTCTTGAAAATATCTTCTTTAAGTGTTTAACAGAAAAAAGAAACCCATAAAGGTTTGGGACCACTTGAGGGAGAGGGAATGTGAATACATTTGTATTTTTGGGTGAACTATCACTTTAAGTTATTAGCAATGCATATTATTTACTTCCAGGGCCGTTTATATCGAAGTTGATATATCGCCGCACCATGTTGGTGTTTTGTAACATCTCATTTTTAAGAGGATATACTACATATTCTACAGACAGTTTAGCTTATTTAATTCCCCTATAGCGCATGTGTTTGGACTGTGGGGGAACCCGAGCATCCGGAGGAAACCAACGCCAACACGGGGAGAACATGCAAACTCCACACAGAAATGCCAACTGGTCCAGCCAAGACTCGAACCAATGACCTTTTTGCTGCGAGGTGACAGTGCTGCCCACTGAACCACCGTGCCACCCCTAGCAATGCATATTACTAATCAAAAATGAGGTTTTTTATATATTTATGGTAGGAAATTTACAAAATGTCTTCATGGAGCATGAGCTTTACTTAGTATTCGAATGATTTTTAACATTAAAGACAAATGTATAATTTAGACTTTTGAATTTTTAGCTTTTTGTTTAATTACACCTGTGCAAACTAAGATTGTGTCCCCCAGGGTCACATACATAAATATATTATATGTATTATTACAGCCTGATCTTGCGGGAAAACGTAAGTATTTTACGTTTTGTCAGTTTAGTGGCTAACTCGTACAAATTCGAATTCAGTCGTACGAAATTGTACGATTTTTAAAAAGGAGGCGTGGCACCTAACAAACGCCTAAACCCAACCGTCACTGGGGGATGAGCAAATCGTACTAAATTGTACGAATTAGATTGTACGAATTCATACGAATTAGCCACTAAATCAAAAAGTTACGAATTGCTGTGAGATTGTGTTGATTATTAGAATTGTAATAGTAATTACCATTGAATGACAAATTGACAACAATTGAGCAAACACTGGGTTTATCCATATTTGACTCAACATTAGGTTAAAACAACTCAACCTTTTAAAAATATTTTCTTCTTATTTTGAGACAATTTTAGTTTAGTGTTTACCAATAAACCTGATTACAAAAATATACAAATGAGAAAATAATGGTAGTAGGGCTGCACAATCTTGGAAAATCAATTTTTTTTTATTCTGCAATATATAGTTGAAGTCAGAATTATTAGCCCCCCTGAATTATTAGCCCCCGTTTATTTTTTTGGATCCAAAATCCAAAAGTAAATCCAAGGAATCATCTTTGAATAATTTTTTTGAGTGTAGTATGAATAGTGTAAGCAGTGCGTTCACATCGAAAACTCTCAAAATAATAAGTGCACTTTAATTACCCAGATGATGCACTCATTTAGCCGGTAAAATGATGTGTGTAATGATGGACACTTCACGCACTCAACAACCGCAGCTTTGCTCACGTAGCGGAAGGGACGGAGCTATCGGGCACACATGTTGGATAACTTTATTTATTTTGAATGGTGAAAGCAAAATTCTCCTACGAGTGTGATTATAGCGCCTCCTGCTGGTGAATGCGGTTATACTTATGTCAGATATTATTTGTTACTTCGGTCATTTATTTCACTGATTTGGCAACCGTCAAACGTCATCAGGGAAACGGTTTGAATTTCCGTTAAGTAAAAAAACATTAGTGTTCCATTTGGGACGACACTACAGATCGGCGTAACTGATCCGGCATGTTACCCGAGGAGGGAGAGGTGTCGCGTGAAAGTGGAGAGCGGGTAATGTTGGATGGCAGAGGGGTCTCACAGACGCAGGACGGAAGTGAAGAGCGGGGGGGTGTCACGGACGAAAGTGAAGAGGGTTGGAAAGTCGCGGAAGAAAGCGTAAGTGAACAGCGGAAGGGGATCGGTAAAATGAGGTGCCGGATCAGATTTCAAAGGTGCCGGATCCGGATCTGGTGTGTTCCGGCACAAATTAAGCCCTGTACATACATATACTATGCGCTTGAGTGTGTACGTGCATAAGTATATAGTGCATAGTGTAAAGTGTCCCATTTGGGACGAAGCTACACACTACAACACTACAACACTACAACACAAAAACGCCTTTTTCAAATGTATATAGCCTACTTTGGACGCCGTTTTTAACAAGATACATTTTCGTTTCCTAAAAACACAGCCGTAGTGTTAATGGAAGGCTAAAATGGAGATTAAAATAAGCCTTTTTTTTAAAAACGTATTAGTGTGGACTTAAACTCACTTGATTTGTTTAACAGGAAGAAAAACATCAACTTAAGTAATAATTCCACAATGCTTAAACTTTGCCATTATACTTTATAAATTGCATGCATTCCAATCTGTGGCTCCTGATCCACTATAATCCAGATTCAACACTGAGATCCAGTGATGCGACTATTGCAAATGTGTACATTGTAATATTCATTCATTCATTCATTCTCCTTTGGCTTAGTTCCTAATTTTTTATGGGTCGCCACAGTGGAATGAACCGCCAACTATTCCAGCATATGTTTTACACAGCAGATGTCCTTCCAGACGCAACCTAATACTGGGAAACACCCATACAGTCTCACATTCGCACACACACACATACACTACGACCAATTTTGTTTATCCAATTCGCCTATAGCGCATGAATTTGGACTGTGGGGGAAACCGGAGCACCCGGAGGAAACCCACGCCAACACGGGGAGAACATGCAAACTGAAATGCCAACTGACCCAGCTGGGACTTGAACCATTGACCTTCTTGCTGTGAGGTGACAGTGCTAACCACTGAGCCACTCTACATTGCAATATTAATGCTGAAACAATATATTTTACAGTCCTAATGGTAACCGATACGTGTCTGGAACAAAATCAGAAGATGACGCAAGCCAGATTGAAAGCTGCCTCTTCAGCATGAGCATCATTACTCGACAACACCAGCGTAAAGAGACCGAAGGATTGATCTCTCAGCGACCGCATGAGCTTCATGTTGAACTACGCCGTACATGTGTTAATTATAATGAGAAACACAGAAGGCCTGAAAGGAGTCGTTCTCTGTGTGTGTGTCTCTCTCTCTGCAGAAACGCTGCTGCTTCCCTCTGGGCGAAATGAAAAATTCACCACTGGGCCCCATTAGAGTCAAACTGGATCAGGACAAAAGGAGCAGCACTAACACACACACACACACACACACCAGCGCAAATGTTGTATTTACAAGTGTACAATGGCAGTCTGGGTGTCACACACTCTTCAGGACGCTCTGTTTTTACGCCTTTAGTGTTGTGTGTGACCTTTCAGACGTGTGTGAACTCATATATTTGTGCTAGTAGCCTCATATATTTGAGCAGGGTCAAGCACTTCAAAACAACAACAAAAAAAAAGCTACACTAATAAGACGTTGATTAATGTGTCAAGTTTAAAAATGAAGAAAATTATAAATAAAATATGATCAAACAAGGAAAAAAAGCATTGTAGGATAAAGTAGAAATATAATACACTTCAAAATACACTATAAATAAGAATAATTTATTATAAATAATTATTTATAATATACTACAAATCAAATCGGCTTCAATTAAAACTTTAAAATAACAAAAGATATGTATTATTCAATTAAAGAATTAATATATGAAATAATCAACAGGCTTGTTGTGAAAACGTACCCCTGTATACATTTTTGGAGAGCATTAATTATGTAGCCAGGGGTATGTATGGCTGCATTTTGTCTTTAAAGTGAACACTAGGGGGCGGTATGACACTGTCGATGGCTTCTGTTTCTTTACGCGCTTACCAGCTAACCGCTTACTTCTGTGTGGACGGCTTTTCCTTTCTCCCAGTAGCTCGCCATGTACATAGGCGGACTTGAAACACAGAGAGGAGTTGACCGCGATGACGGGGTTTGAATCCGGTGTAGAACGGTTCCAGAAAGCAGGTAAGAAAAAACAAAAGGCTAAAAAGTAAAATAAACAAGTAAATAACAGGGTGAGAATGTGGTAAGTTCTAAAAACATGGTATATAACAGGTGGCCGTGAGAGCTTTTTTTTTTCTGGATTGCTTTTTAAAACACTGTTGGTTGGGTTTAGGGAAAGCAGTGGGTGGGGTTATCGGTCAGTCAGTTGGTCAGTCTGTCAGTCGACAGCGGCCTCTGGTGGATTTACGTGAGAACAGCAGGTGCGAATGGCATTCGCGAGAGAAACTTGAGATCTCAAAAAGTGTAAACATCGGCCTTTGGTGGATTAGCGAAAAACAAAAACTGCAGAAAAACGTAACTCCTCGGATGTATTTCGCTATCTCCAGAAATGTATATAGGGGTACATATCAATGATGAGCCTAGGTAGGACATAATTAAATAAAGCAAAGCCATGATGAAAATTCCATTTTAAATGCAGAAAACCCACTACAACAAAAAGCCTTTAATAAAATGCACTTAAATAGTTAATATAAAATGAAATAAACAATATAATTAAAACTAAATCTTAAATTAAATCTAATTAAAATAAGACTTCATTCATTCATTTTCTTTTCGGCTTAGTCCCTTTATTAATCTGGGATCACCACAGTGAAATGAACAGCCAACTTATCCAGCATATTTTTTACACAGCGGATGCCCTTCCAGCTCCAACCCATCACTGGGAAACACCCATACACTCTCATTCACACTCATACACTATGGAAAATTTAGCCTACCCAATTCACCTGTACCGCATGTCTTTGGACTGTGGGGGAAACCAGAGCACCCGGAGGAAACCCACGCCAACACGGAGAGTGTCACATCCCCGTCTCGTTCCTGCTGCACCAATCACCATTCTCCCTCACCGTCACGTTCCCTTAGCTCCAATCATCGCTCCCCATCTCCTGCCATCTCTCATCAGACCAGAGCATCCTCACCTGAGTACTAACTCGACACACCTGCACTAGCAATCACCGTCCCCCACAAAACCTCCTCGATTCCAGTCAGTCAGTCCTTCTCCCCTGCTCGCCTTCTTCCGTGGATGTTTCCCTCCTCCTGTAAACGTTTTCTCCTAACCTGTGGATGTCAAACTGTGAACAAGGGAAGTGACTGTTATTCTTTGATAATTGAATGAAGATGCTTGTTTACTGATGAACTGTTTACAAGACTGATCACTATCCATGAATATTCACTCACCTGCTTCCTCCTGCTAACAATCCACATAGTTTTGAATAAATTAATGAAAAGAGATAACCCTCCTTGTCTTCATTGTGTGCCCGTGACAACATGAAAACTGCACACAGAAATGCCAACTGACCCAGCCAAGGCTCGAACCAGCGACCTTCTTGCTGTGAGGTGTCATCGATACCCACTGCGCCACCACGTTGCCATAAGACATCATTTAAAAACTTTATCAATCAATAATAAATAAATGAAATATATAAAAATAATGTAAAATAACTATATTTTTATATATAAAACATTTAATAAAGATGTAAAAATACTGATTTTAATATACTAAAATGCAAAAATAATAATACAAATAAATAAATACTAAACTAAATATTATATTATAGTAAATTGGGTCAAACTTTATATTAAGTGGCCTTAACTAATGTGTACTTACACTGAAATTAATCATTTGTTACAATGCACTTATTGATTATACACTTATCAATGTACCTGATTAAATACCTGCATGTAATTACTGTACATCTATAATTACACTGTTGACCCTCCCTTACAACTTACCCCACCCATAAACCCACCCACACCACCAAAATAAATATATTATTTACATAAACATAATATCTACATTAATAAAATATGTCAAATATATTATCAACATGGGCGGCATGGTGGCTCAGTGGTTGCACTGTCTCCTCACAGCAAGTAAGTCGCAGTCGAGTCCCGGCTGGGTCAGTTGGCATTTCTGTGTGGAGTTTGCATGTTCTCCCCGTGTTGCTGTGGGTTTCCTCCGGATGCTCCGGTTTCCATCACAGTCCAAACACATGCGTTATAGGTGAATTGAATAAACTAAATTGGCCTTAGTGCATAAGTGTGTGTGAATGTGAGTGTTTATGGCTGTTTCCCAGTACTGGGATGCAGCTGGAAGGGCATCCGCTGCGTAAAACATATGCTGGAAAATAAGGGGCTAAGCCAAGAAAAATGAACAAATGAATATTACTAACACAGTGAGTACACTGTATTTATTTTTTGATGCAAGTACATAGTAGTTCAGGCCACTTAATATAAAGTGGGACTGTAAATGTAATGAATATATTTTATTGTTTTAAAAAAGAAAGAAAATGTAAAACTAAAACTAGCTGTAAGCATTCAGCCAAACACAGAAGACAACAGCCACATGCCTTTGAGCACTGAAATCCCCTGCATGATTTCAGTGTCATCAGTCAAACACATGAACATATGCAGAGAGAGAGAGAGAATGAGATGATTAAAAATCTGATGTAGAGAGATTATTCACAGTGGGAATGTTATGGCTTAATATGCCTCATGGCAAAGAGACAGGCACACACACACACACAGACACACACACACACGTATGCAAATATAAGCAGAACTCATCTGAATACATGCACACGAAAGCATGCTGAGGGAAACGCATCAGTAATGAACTCATCAAAACAGCACAAAGAGCAGAGGTTAATCTGACCGTCAAACACCGAACACAAACACAATCACTTCATCACTCTGAAAGAGGCTTCTGGAGAACTAGAAACTATTTTATGCGTCTTATTAACAATGTTATTTGTAAAAACTAATCCAGTCATAACAAATGGAGCGTCATCACTGTAAAAAAACATCCATAAATGAGCAGTTTTCAATATTTTGTGATGCATGTTTTTATTTTTCCGCGTTTGTTTCTGCTTATGAATTGCATTATGGGAGCTTGACCTTTTAACCAACATCTTTTAACCATGAAAAGTTAGAAAAAAGTGACTTTTATAAACATTTTAATAGTTTAAAGTGATTTATTGTCTGGGTTGGTGTTGTATATTACACCAGCGGCCCTTAACCTTTTTATCATCGTGGACCGGTCAATGTTTGATCATTTTACTGTGGACCGCGGGTGGGTTGGGAGTGTGGTGGTGGTTCGTGGGTTGCAGTGGTGTAGTCCTTGCTATGCGCACGTATACTCAGTATGCCTACTTTTTTCCACGAGCTGTTTGGGTATTACCACTTCTGAGGATCATACTCTCGGTATACTCACTTGTTTTGGTGATTAGACTTCCCTAATTTTTGTGTATTGAGTATTTGAGTTTTTCGAAGATCACAACAAATCAGCTGAATGAAGTCTCGCTAAAACGTTCAAGTAAAATTATAAAACAGCCTGGGCGTCGCTTTAGACCTCCTATATTTCCATTCAGCCCCCCTAACACTTTTGCGATTACCTGTACACTACTAAATGATCGCCTCAGTCCCCTTTAAACTTGACTTGCGTCATTTCTTTGCCTACTATTCAAATTTGGATTGGGTGGGTAATAGTACACCACCTATTTTTTTTAGGACTACACCACTGGTGGGTTGCTAGATGACCATCAACCATTTTTTCTAAGAGGATGGTAATCTAACAAAACAATGCTGTCACTCTGATACGTTTCATTTATGGAGAAATCCCAAAGCACAGCATTGTTTGGGTGCTCTGTGTTTGTCTGAGATAATTAGTCTAGGGAAATGTGTATATTCCATACAAGCTGAAGCTAATCGGTCAGTTCTTGTCATGTGACTCGCGGTGCACTCGCAGCATTCATTCACCTGGGTGCGCCCAAGCTGCGCACCTCCATTGGAAATAACGAACTTGCGCAAATTCTAGAAAAGATGCGATATGCAAACGCCCCCAAAGTTGCTGTCATTTGCGATCTCTAGCAGTTGATCTTCTTGCACAGACATTCTGGATTCATCTGATTTGTTGACAAATGGGTTGCGGTTCCCTTAGCAAAGGAACTTTGCAAAGATGTCTGTTTCTTACTCATTTTGCTGCTTGTGGGTTAAATTTGGCTGCTCAAGTAACCGAGACAATGCAGTCATTTTTCAAAATAAAATATTTTTCAAAATACAAGATCATTCAGACTGAGATAATGAATAAAACAGAAATAATTAATGATTTCTTGTGCGGTCCTGTATCAATTGATCCACGGATCGGTACCAATCCGCTGCCCAGTTGTTAAGGACCACTGTATAACATGATAAAAACCTTGTAATGAACTGCAAGTATATTTTCTGTTATTTTACAGACGTATTTCTCTATATATTATTACAAACTACTAAAATGTCAATAAAAGTCCCTTTGTTAAACTGTAAAGTTGAGTTGTCAACATTAAAAGTTGACAGAGCATATATATACAGGCTAATTCTGAAAACGTAGCCATATCTACATTTCTGGAGATCGTGAATTATGTAGCCAGAGATATGTAAGACTGCATTTCGTCTTTAAAACGAACGCTACGGGGTGGTATGACGCCGTTCGTTTTTGCGTTTACCAGCTGACCGCTTACCTCCGTATGGACGGCTTTTAACTGTTACTAGTTTGTCCAGTGGCTCGCCATGTACGTTGGAGGATTTGAGGAGAAAGGAGTTGACCATCATGAAAATGTGGTAAAATCTGAAAACGTGGTAAAAACATCAGGCGGCCACGAGGGCTTTGCTTTTTCTGGATTGCTTTTGAAAACATTGTCGGTTGGGTTTAGGGAAGTGGTTGGGCAGATTAATCAGTGCTTTTAAAAAACACCAATAGTGGGTGTAGGAAAAGAGGTGGTGGTGATTGGGCTAAATCGGTCCTTTTGAAAACACTGTCAGTTGGGATTAGGGAAGGCGGTGGCTGTGTCAAACCGTGCTTTTGAAAACACTGTTGTTTGGGTTTAGGGAAGGGGGTGGACGGGTCAATCAGGGCTCTTGAAAATACTGTCAGTTTAGGGAAGGGGGTAGGCGTTGGTCAATCCTTGCTTTTGAAAACACTGTCGAATGGGTTTATGGAAGGGGGTGGGTCAATCATTGCTTTTGAAAACATTAACGGTTGGGTTTAGGAAAGGAGGTGGGTGGATCAATCCTTGTTTTTGAAAACACTGTCGGTTGGGTTTAGGAAAGGGGGTGGGTGGGTCAATCCTTGTTTTTGAAAACACTGTCGGTTGGGTTTAGGGAAGGGGGTGGGTGGGTCAATCCTTACTTTTGAAAACCCTGTCGATTAGGTTTAGGGAAGGGGATGATTGGGTTAAATCGGTCCTTTTGAAAACACTGTCGGTTGGGTTTAGGGAAGGCGATGGGCGGGTCAATCTGTGCTCTTAAAAACACTGTCAATTGGGTTTAGGAAAGGGGGTGGCTGGGTCAATCATTGCTTTTGAAAACACTGTCGGTTGGGTATAGGGAAGTTGGTGGGCAGGTTAATCGGTGCCTTTGAAAACACTATCGGTCAGGTTTAGGGAAGGAGGAGAGTGGTTCAGTCAATCAGTCATTCAGTCGAGTTGGTCAGTTGACAGCGGCCTCTGGTGGATTTACGCGAGAACAGCAGGTGTGAATGGCACTTGCGAGAGAAATATGAGATCTAAAAAAGCGTACACAGCAGCCTCTGGTAGATTCACAAAAACAAAACCTCCAAAAAACCTCTCCAGAAATGTATATAAGGGTACATAATCAGAATGAGCCTGGGTTGTATATATAAAGTTTTGTGAATAAAGTTACTAAACGAATTGGTACTATAGATTGTTAGTTTGCTTTTAGTTAACATTTACATTATTTCAAGTAACAAAAAGTTTTAGTTTTCTGGTTTTAGTTTTAGTTAACAGTAATAACCCTGCAAAACCCTTGTGAACTTGTTAAGGATTCTGACATTGCACACATAAAATAAATAGACTATAAACCATCTTACAAAGCATAAATAACACAATAATATGTGCTGTATTGTTTCTCTGTTCTTGACTATACGCAGCACATCTGCTAACAGCATATACAATCATTTTTCTAATATGTAAATTCATCATTTTCATGTTTTTATACACTCTCTCTCTCTCTCTCTCTCTCTCTCTCACACACACACACACACACACACACACACACTCACGCACACACACTCACACTCACACTCACACACACACACTGAGACAGAGCAGTACTCAGTGCCAGTAGGCAGGGACTTGCCTGAAAGATTGAAAGCAATTAAAACTATCATCTGCAATGGCTTTAGGCAGGCCTGTGGCTGCAAGCAAGAGCTGCCAAACTCCATCAGCCTCTCAGAGACACAACAGCACTGCAGTAAAAGCCACACACACGCACTGGAGGAGAATCACATCTAAACACTAGATGGCCACCAACACTAGACGGAGACATAGTAGAGACTCAGAAACTGCATCTATATTTACATCTGAGTCACTGTCTGTCTGAAACACTGATGCACTGAACCACTTTCAGCTGAATTACACTAAACGTCATGCATCAAACAGACTCGGATTCTAACGTCATGCATCAAACAGACTCGGATTCAAACGTCATGCATCAAACAGACTCGGATTCTATTTTAGAACTTCTAATTTGAGTTCTAAAATTCTAATTCAAGTTGATGATGCAACTGATTTTCTGATCTTCTAAAAGTTCTTGTCTCGATATAAAAAATAAATATATATTAAATGTAATTAAATTATATAAGAAAGAGCTTTGACAAATAATTAAAAAATATTATGTAAAACAAATCATAAATAAATGAATATTACAGTTAAAATAGTTACCTAGCGGACAATTATAATAAATAAACACTTATATACAAATAAAAGGCAAAAATTTGTAAAAAAGCAGCAACGAAATAACACAATACAAATAATAAAATAATATAAAGGCAAAACAATAAATTGAACAAATAACAGTATAGAGTAGCGATAAAATAAAAGGTCAAACTTTACAATAAGGGGATTGTTAATATGTTTACTAAACTTAACTTATATGGACAATACTTTTATTAATCATAACCATTGCCATTAACTAACATTGCCAAATATTAATAAATACAGTACTAAATGTATTATTCATTGTTTATTCATGTTAGTAAATACATTAATTCACATTAACTATTACCTTATTGTATATTATTACTATATATATTTTTCAGTAAACTAAATTAAACAAAACATTTTAACGATCGAGGCAGAAAGTCTAAAGCGTAGGGCGCAAAATCAAGGGTGTGTCCCAATCCACTTTTGCTATTTTAAGGACGGAAAAATAGGCTCTGTGCTGCGGCTCATGGTCTAACAGGGTTGAGCTTATTCTCTTAATAAGTTATGGGGGTGTTTTGAGAATAAACCAATCAGAGTCTCATCTCCCATTCCCTTTAAGAGTCAGTTGCGTCGCTCTATAGCATATTTGCTATTTACATGGCGGACTTTGTAAATGGAAAAATTGAACACTTCACTAGTGAGAAAACAGTTAAACAAACCATCTGCAGCACAAAATTAAAGAATGAGCCTCCTCCAATCAGCCTTTACTTTCACTTTCCCTCTTATGTGTATTGGGAAACATGTTGTACGCAGAGACATCCATTAGCCAAGATAATTAATTTCATTTATTAAAGTGAATAGTCAATAGTCAATAGAATAGTCAAGAAAAACTAAAAAAAAGCCCCCCCCCCCTTTAAGTGCTGAATTCCCTCTATTCTGTTTCAGATTTTGATTTCTCCTTTAATTACATGTCTTTAAGTGCTGAATTCTCTCTATTGGGTTTCAGATTATGATTTCTCCTTTACTTACATGCCTTTAAGCGCTGAATTCTCTCTATTCTGTTTCAGATTTTGATTTCTCCTTTAATTACATGCCTTTAAGTGCTGAATTCCCTCTATTGGGTTTCAGATTTTGATTTCTCCTTTAATTACATGCCTTTAAGTGCTAAATTCCCTCTATTGGGTTTCAGATTATGATTTCTCCTTTAATTACATGCCTTTAAGCGCTGAATTCTCTCTATTCTGTTTCAGATTTTGATTTCTCCTTTAATTACATGCCTTTAAGTGCTGAATTCCCTCTATTGGGTTTCAGATTTTGATTTCTCCTTTAATTACATGTCTTTAAGTGCTAAATTCCCTCTATTGGGTTTCAGATTTTGATTTCTCCTTTAATTACATGTCTTTAAGTGCTGAATTCCCTCTATTCTGTTTCAGATTTTGATTTCTCCTTTAATTACATGCCTTTAAGCGCTGAATTCTCTCTATTCTGTTTCAGATTATGATTTCTCTTTTAATTACATGTCTTTAAGCGCTGAATTTCCTCTATTGGGTTTCAGATTTTGATTTCTCCTTTAATTACATGTCTTTAAGCGCTGAATTCTCTCTATTCTGTTTCAGATTTTGATTTCTCCTTTAATTACATGTCTTTAAGTGCTGAATTCCCTCTATTCTGTTTCAGATTTGGATTTCTCCTTTAATTACATGTCTTTAAGCGCTGAATTCTCTCTATTCTGTTTCAGATTTTGATTTCTCCTTTAATTACATGTCTTTAAGCGCTGAATTCCCTCTATTGGGTTTCAGATTTTGAGTTCTCCTTTAATTACAGGCCTTTAAGCGCTGAATTCCCTCTATTCTGTTTCAGATTTTGATTTCTTTAATTACATGCCTTTAAGTGCTGAATTCCCTCTATTCTGTTTCAGATTTGGATTCTCCTTTTAATTCTCTCTCTCAGTGCACGTGTCTTAGCGGTCGTCTTTTCTTCAGTCCTCGGTGCTGTCACAGCAGCTCAGCGTCTGCATTATCTCTGCTCGCTCGTCCCCGTCTCTCTCTCTCCCTGACAGTCGCACTTGTTCAGAGTGACAGGTTGATATCAGAGTCCTAATCGCTGTCCGTGCCACCAGTCCAGGACCAGTCGACCAGAGCCCGCGGGTGCCACAACCCATCACTCTACACCAAACACACACACACACACTCAGTCTGCAGGCCCTGTCAATGTCCTCGTATCCCGCAGCATCACACACACACTGCAAACGCACATACGAGTGTCAGAAACTATCAGAAACACACACACGTATATGTTTCAGGGAAGTGCCAGTCAGAGAGGGTCCCCGTGTTAGGCCCAATAAGAACTATTTAGTGCCCGGATTGAGTCTAGTATGTTCTCCATATCCAACATAGGCTCATTCTGAAAATGTAGCCCTATACATTTCTGGAGATCACGAATTATGTAGCCAGAGGTACGTATGACTGCATTTTGTCTTTAAATTTAATGATACGGAGCAGTATGGCGCCCTTCCTTTTCATGTTTACCAGCTGACAGCTTACCTCCGTATGAACAGCTTACATTCCAACAATAATGCTACCAACGTTTGTTCAGTCGCTCGACGCATACGTTGGCAAACTTGGAGAGGAGTTGACTGTGACGATAGGGTTCGAGTCTGGTGAAGAACGGCTCCAGAAAGCAGGTAAGACAAAAACAGAAGCCAAAACGTACAATAAACATAGGAAATAACAAGGTGAGAGTGTGGTAAAATCTGAAAATGTGGTATAAATCAGGTGAGGGCTTTTCTTTTTCTGGATTGCTTTTGAAAACACTGTCGGTTAGGTTTAGAGAAGTGGGTGGGTGATGGTCAGTCTGGGCTTTTGAAAACATTATATTTTGGACTTGAGAAAGTGGGTGGGCGGGTCAATCGGTGCTTTTGAAAACACTATCGGTTGGGTTTAGAGAAGTGGGTGGGTGCTGGTTAGTCTGTGCTTTTGAAAACATTATAGGCTGGACTTAAGAAAGTGAGTGGGTGGGTCAATTGGTGCTTTTTAAAACACTGCGTTGGGTTTAGGGAAGTGGGTGGGCGGGTCAATCGGTGCTTTTGAAAACACTATCGGTTAGGTTTAGGGAAGGAGGTGGGTGGGTCAATTGATTGGTCAGTCAGTCAGTCAGTTGACAGCGGCCTCTGGTGGATTTACACAAGAACAGCAGGCACGAATGGCACTAAAATTTGAGATCTGAAAAAGCATGCACAGTGGCCTCACAGTGGATTCGCAAAAACTGCAAAAAAAAGTATCTCCTGGGACGTGTTTGGCACTCTCCAGAAATGTATACAGGGGTACGTTTTCAGAATGAGTCCATTTCCAATTGTGTTGTTTCAGGTCATTTTAAACAAGTAGTTTTAACAAATAACAAATGTCATTTTTTAAGTGTATGTTCATTTATTTTTTGAAGGTTCTAGCAAATGTTTTACATTATTAATCTTTGGCGTGAAGTGAGTTTTCACACTAGTTTTTGGTCACTTCATTTTAAGGTATAATTCTTATTATTAACCAGCATTAACTATGACTTTTGCCTCAGTAAACAAATTTTCTGCTTATTAATGGTTATAGTTGTGTTTATATATACTGAGATGTAGAGTAAGATTATGTACAAAATATGTATACACAGAATATGTACTTTAAAAAGCACTAATAAACATTAATTAATTCATTTTATTTTCCTTTAATAATCAGGGGTTGCCACAGCAGAATGAACCGCCAACTTATCCAGCACATGTTTTACGCAGCGGATGCCCTTCCAGTCACAACCCATCACTGGGAAATACCCATACACTCTTGCATTCACACACACATACACTACGACCAATTTAGTTTATTCAATTCCCCTATAGCGCGTGTTTGGACTGTGGGGGAAACCAGAGCACCCGGAGGAAACCCACACCAACACAGGGAGAACATGCAAACTCCACACAGAAATGCCATCTGATTCAGTCGGGGCTCGAATCAGTGAACTTCTTGCTGTGTGGTGATTGTGCTACTCACCGCGCCACCGTGCAGCCCACACTAATAAACAAATAAACATATTAATATTCAAATATATATATATATATATATATATATTTGCTGCTTGTTTAAACTACTTATTTAAATTAGCTTAGTTTTGGGGGGAAAACTTAATTGTCTCATGTTAAATCCACTTAAAATTGTAAAACTAATTAAGTTACTCTCATCACAACATCCAATCAACTCACAGTAAAAAAAACAAGCCACGCCCACTGTTTCCTCATTTAATATTCCGTTTCTCTAGGATCTGCTTCACAACATAAAAAAAGCGGTTCATGCAGACTTTAACAAACTGGCTTTAGTAGAGCTGAATCACATCCTTCAACAATGACTTTCACATTGAACGGAACTAAATCATCAGTGAATAAACAAGCATCAAATCAGCATTCTGTAGGACTGAACAAATCTAATGATGAAAAGTGATTTCTGATCATGGCCTGTTTTCTCTGTCAAGCTGCTCTGACACAATTTGCGCAGTACAGTATAAAGCGGCACAGAAATAAAAATGAGTTGAGCCGACGCGAGCAGTGCCAGGCCACATCACCGTCTACATCTGCAGAGGTCAGACAGGAGGACAAACACACCGTCTCGGAGACATTCAGATAATCACAGTCTCTTCACATCAACACAAAGCGGGAGACCTGACTGCTTAAAAACAAAGCAGACCGCTTCTGCAGCCGTTTGGAGAAGCTATATGTTTAGATTTAGGTGAACCATAATGATGTGGGTCAAAAGTGCATTTGCATGTAAATGTATTCACTAGCCAGACACATAATGCATTCGAAATATACATTATAATCAATTCATGCATACACTGGCTTTGATTCCATGACCATCCCCCCTATATGTTTGTTTACATTTTTTTACACCTAATATTTAATTTCCCTCGGCTTAGTCCTTTATTCGTCAGAGGTCGCCACAGTGCAATGAACCGCCAACTATTCCAGCATACATTTCGGATGCCCTTATAGCTGCAACCCAGTACTGAACAAACTGGGAAACACCCATGCACTTTAATTAACACACAAAGTCATGCACTATACGGCCAATTTAGTTTCTTCAATTCCCGCATGTGGT
>NC_079458.1:4389671-4399671 GCF_903798145.1 Danio aesculapii
TTTAAAACCCCAAGCAAGATGGATTCAGCGGCTCCCCGCTCTCTCTCAATTCCCCATTCGTAATTCTCTGTGGAGATGTTGCTTGAGTAATGAAAATGAGTTTGAAAATGAGAGAAAAAGTCTCTTATATGGTGTGTTATGAGGTTTGGTGCCTTCTGTTTATTATTTTCAATTCTCCTATGTTGTTATGTTAGTAGGGAGGAAAGTTTTTCTGTATTTTATCTTCAGGGAAGTTTGCTCTTATTTAGTTAGCTTGGTTTATTGTCATTTATTTTGGCTGAACCCCTCCTGATATTATTTTGCTCCCTATTTTCTGTAAATAAATCAGATTTTCTTGTTAATTCTCAGTGGTTTGTGTTTTGGTTTATATTTTAGGGAGAAAGAGCGCGGGGGCACTAGGGATTATATTTTTAATCCCTGTTATCTTGTTACATTTGGTTACTTTTCTTTTTGATTAAGGATTTTTTATTTAACTCGTGACACTTCTGAATTATCATGTGACACTGAAGACTGGAGTAAATTATGCTGAAAATTTAGCTTTGCATCATCAAAATAAATTACATTTTAAAATGTATTCAAACAGGGCACGATCCGCTCACAGCAAGAAGGTCACTGGGTCGAACCCCAGCTGGGTCAGTTGACATTTCTGTGTGGAGTTTTCATGTTCGTGCAGGTGTGGGTTTCCTCCAGGTGCTCTGGTTTCCCCCACAGTCCAAACACATGCGCTAGAAAAGAATTACCATCCTACGTCACACATGATGTTACACGGGTTCCCGATTGCAAAAAAAGACCGGTTGCAATAGCAAACATGTCATGTTGTGTGGTAGGATGCCAAATTCTAAAATATAGATAACTTACCTTTTACCGTACACCACACTGCTTTAATGCCAACTTCAGACATCTTTGGCTAAAAGGGAGCTGAATGGAGTGAGGACCTAATTAAAAATGCTGGACTCTGCAGTTCTCATGTTATATTAGGTAAGTTGACGCTATGCTGAATCATACACATTACTCATTTTTGATTGCAGCAATGGTTTCAGAAAAAACAGTTAAATATGGTGAATTAATCTGCGGACACTGAATGCTTAGAATGAAACGTGAAAGCGTACGTTCACATACCCTGCCGTACAGGTGCAGTTCGTTGTTAGAATGCAGTTGGTTGCTTGTCTTCTTTCCTTGTCTTTGGCTAGGCAGATCCTCGTTTTTTTTAGCACTACAAAGTTTTGAATCTGGTAATCAAAGTTTTGAATCTTTGAACATTATTTCTTGCACATGACCACACAGAACAAAATTGTTGGCATCCAAAGACTTGTAGGTCTTTAACTTCTCTCTTGTAAAATCACTAGGAGTTTCAATGAGATTGTTGTACATTTCGGGCTGGAATGGATGCTTGGCCATTTCGTCTTATCCAGTATCCATTGGGAGGGTGCTATCGTAAATGGACCTGTCACCGCTCCCTTTAACAATAATTTTGCAGAATAACTGCGCTTATCACTGGGTGACGAGCTGTTATAACACACTCAAAGCATTATATAAATAATATATTCATTCATTCATTCATTTTCTTTTCGGCTAAGTCCTTTTAGTAATCTGGGGTCTACACAGCGGAATGAACTGCCAACTTATCCAGCATGTGTTTTACTCAGCGGATGCCCTTCCAGCTGCAACCCATCACTGGGCAAATAATACAGTATATATATAATATGTAATCAATATAACTTTTTTCTAAGGCAACAACAAACTCTGTACCACATCGGATGTCATTCCCTCGCTGTAAATGCTAGCGCTCCTGTTTTTTTCTGCAACCTCGCTGCACGCATCCTGAATGTTTACAAACCGGTAATTCGTCTATAGGTGAATTGAATAAGCTAAATTGGCAGTAGTGTATGAGTGTGTGTGAGTGTGAATGTGAGAGTGTATGGTCTTTCCCAGTGTTGGGTTGCAGCTGGAAGGGCATCCGCTGCATAAAATATATATGCTAGATAAGTTGGCGGTTCATTCCGCAGTGGCAACCCCTGATTAATAAAAGGACTAAGCAGAAAAGAAATGAATGAATGAATGAATGAATACAAGTAAATAAAATTATTTCATCGTTTTATAGTTTTATATTATAATAATATAATATAATATAATATAATATAATATAATATAATATAATATAATATAATATAATATAATATAATATAATATAATACAATATAATATAATATAATATAATATTTTATAATATAATATAATATAATAAAGGTCAGCTCAATACAAAAACATCTTACATGTCTTAAAAATATATAAAAATGATTAATATTATTCATTCATTCATTTTCTTTTTGGCTTAGTCCCTTTATTAACCTGGGGTCGCCTAGAATGAACCGCCAACTTATCCAGCACATGTTTTATGCAGCAGATGCCCTTCCAGCTGCAACCCATCTCTGGGAAACATCCATACACACTCATTCACACACATACACTACGAACAATTTAGCTTACCCAATTCACCTATAGCACATGTGTTTGGACTGTTTGCACCCGGAGAAAACCCACGCCAACACGGGGAGAACATGCAAACTCCACACAGAAACGCCAACTGACCCGAGGCTCAAACCAGCGACCTTCTTGCTGTGAGGCAAACGTGCTACCCACTGCTCCATCGTGCAGAACTTAAATAATAATTCATTCATTCATTCATTTTCTTTTCGGCTTAGTCCCTTTATTAATCCAGGGTCGTAACAGTGGAATGAACCGCCAAGTTATCCAGCATGTGTTTTACGCAGCGGATGCCCTTCCATCCACAACCCATCTCTGGGAAACATCCGTACACACTCATTCACACTCATACACTACAGACAATTTAGCCTACCCAATTCACCTGTACCGCATTGTCTTTGGACTGTGGGGGAAACCGGAGCACCCGGAGGAAACCCAAGCGAACGCAGGGAGAACATGCAAACTCCACACAGAAACACCCACTGACCCGAGGCTCAAACCAGCAACCTTCTACTGCGCCACGCCGTCGCCTAGATAATAATAATAATAAAAATAAAATAAATTGCTTACATTTGTGTTCAACAGTAGAAAGAAACAGTTATGTGCCAATGAAGGGTGATAAAATAATGACCAAGAGTTTCAGTTTTAGGTGTGCTATCTCTTTAATTAGCAGAGAATTAGGAGTGTCTTGAGGAAAATGTTGTGGTTAATGCTAAATGAATTGAACCATAAAATAAAGCACTCTTACAACCTTCTCAGAATTACTATCTTAAGAAAATGTGTTCAGAGCATTCTCCCGAAACCGGCCCCGGATTCTTCTAGAGTTCCTGAGTTTTTCTCTCTGTATCTCTCTCACTCGTTCTCTCTGTCTATTTCTCTCGCTTGGCTTCGCGCCTGCCGGTCTGTCTCTACAGCCGAGCTGGTCATTGCCGCGAGCCAAGAGAAGCTGTCGTTTCTTGTTAACATCTCTGCGGTGACCATGTTCCTTGATTAGAGCCCCTGTGTGTGTGCGTGTTTGTGTGTGTGTGTGTGTGTGTGTGTGTGTGGAAGGGAAGGGAAGGGGGTGTTGGTGATGGTGCTCTTCTCCCCCCAAACACAACCCCCAGAGCTAGTCTTAAAGATCAGTGATTTGGTCAATTGGCCTGGCACATCCTATAGCAGTCAAACCCTGTGACGCGCCAACAGACCAGTCACACACACAGACGCTGCGCCAGCTTGTGTGGAGGTGCAAGTGCTGCTCTAGAAGGACATATATATATATATTTATATATGAACCCATTTATGATGAAAAAGGCTTGACAAAAATATTGGAAAAAATAAATATGGAGGTACGTATGGATGTAGGTATGTATGTACGTATGGAAAGACAGATTGTTGGATAGATGGATGGATGGACGGGCTGATAGATAGATAGCTATATTGATGGATGGATGGATGGAAGTTACAGACAAATGAATGGACAGACTGCTATGGAATGGACAGAGGGATGGATAGATGGAAGGACAGACGGATGGATGAATGGATGCACAGACTGCTAGATGGATGGTCGGATGGACGGATGGATGGATGGATGGATGGATGGATGGATGGACGGATGGACAGATAGATGGACGGATGAATATATTGATGGTGAAGTTATAGATAGATAAATAGACACTGTTATGGAATGGACAGAGAGATTGGTGGATGGATGGATGGATGGATGGATGGATGGATGGACGGATGGTGAAGTTATAAACAGATGAGTGGACATATTGCAATGGAATGGATTGACAGGTGGATGGATGTTAAAGATTGCTAGAGTGATGGACGGACGGGCGGATCGATTGATGGATGGATGATTGGATGGATGGATGGATGGATGGATGTATGAATGGATGTATAGATTGATGGATGGATGGATGGATGGATGGAGTAGTTATAGATAGATGAATGGACATACTGCTATGGAATGGACGGACGGATGGATGGATGGATGAACAGATTGCTAGATGGATGGACAAACGGATGGATAGATTGATGGATGGACGGATCGATAAATGGATGGATAGATGGATGCACAGACAAAGGATGTATGGATGCAAAGTGAACCTTTAAATAGATGAAACACTGCTATAGAATAGACAGATGGATGGATGGATAGATGAATGGACAGATTGTTAGACAGACGGGTGTATGGATGGATGGATGGACGGATAGATGAATGAATGAACAGATTGCTAGACAGAGGGATGTATGGATGGACGGACGTATGGATGCACGGACAGATGGATGTATCGAATGAAGTTGAAGTTATAGATAGATGAATGGACATACTGCTATGGAATAGACAATCAATACACTTATTTCATGCGGCCGACATTTTAAAGAACCAAAGCGAGGCTGTGGTGGGAAGAAACCCGGAAGTATAGGATCAGCACTGTAAACATTGCAGTAACATGCTGTGGACTACAAACCTCCAGCTGTTGCCGAGATTTCAAAGTGCAGAAATGGTGTAAACATCACTTTAATATTATTCAGTAAGTTTAATTTAAACAATTAAAAGCAATTTAGCATCAAACATCATCACAATCTCTGTAAGAGTAATATGCTCAAGTGTCCTCCTAGGATTCAGTTCATGGCACTAGTTAAATACTGTGGGGACGCTTCCCTGCTTCAGCCTATGTAACCCGGTGAGTGATAAAACACTGCAGTCCTGTGTAGCACTTCCTCGTGTTGTCAGTAATCCTGTTGTCCCGCTACTGAAGTTTTAAAAACGTCCATTTCCCGCTAACATTCAAATGCCGCTGAGAGCGTTCATAAACAGCGCTGATTTACCATAGTGATTTACCATAGACTGAAGCACGAAGCAGCCGTGAAGATCAGTTGAGTTATCAAGCAGATCGCTCATCTGTGTTTGTGCTCGGTAAACAGCGGAGGGTGCACTGATGACCTTCTCAGCCAATCACAATCATTTCTGTTGAGCACGTGAACACAATGGCAAATCAGAGCTGTTTTAAGAAAGCCATCAACAGTGCCTTAAATGTTAGCGGGAAATGGACGGTTTTTCTTTAAATTCAGTATCGTGACAAGTCTAATATAGTGAAAGAATCAGTTCATCAACTCGAGTTTGATAAATAGCATCTAAAACGTGTGTTTGGGAAAGAAAATGTTAGCTAACTAGTGCCATTTCCCTTAACTTAGCTGAAAATGAGCTCTGATATCCCTTTTTATTTTCACCATTCATTCAGAACGGACCTTCGGGTCACTCGGAAGGCGGTGAAATGATGAATTTGCATCACTTTCTCTTCGCTGATAAGATATACAGCCAGGTACACAACGTTCCTATGTAACTCCCAACGATACTTCCGGGTTTCTTCCCACCGCAGCCTCGATTTCACTTTTAAAAATGGCGGCCGCGTGAAATCAGTGTTTCTCTAAACATCCATATGTCAAATACTTCACCACAGAATGAGTGCTAATTAAATCTAAAAACAATTATTATTTTTGCTAATTATTATTTTACCTCGTTTTTTGGTGACCGTTATTAGATTCAGTTTGTTTTAGTTTTTTATATATTGTGAATTTTTATTTTATTTCAGTTAAAAAAAAACGTGCTTTTTTTCGCCAGTAGTTTGTCTTAGTTTTCGTTCAATTCAATTCAAGTGTATTTGTATAGCGCTTTTCACGATAGTTATCATTCCAAAGCAGCTTTAAGTGCACATTTTTACTACATTAGTGTGTGTGTAGCGTGGACAGTTAAAAAATAGATCCGTAAATTAGCAGTTTTCTGTATTTTGTGATTTATGTTTTTATTTTTCCCTGTTTATTTAGTCAGGGGTGCACAAACTCGGTCCTGGAGGGCCGGTGTCCTGCATAGTTTAGCTCCAACTTCCTTCAACATGCCTGCCTGGAAGTTTCTAGTATACCTAGAAAGAGACTGATTGGCTGGTTCAGATGTGTTTTCTTGGCGTTGGAACTAAAATATGCAGGACACCGGCCCTCCATGATCGAGTTTGGACACCCCTGATTTAATGCTTTTGAATCGCATTATGTTACCTTGATCTTTCCTCCAACAACTTTTAACCTTAAAAAGTGAACAAAAGTGACATTAATGAACATTCTTAATAGTTTGCTGTGCTATAATATTTGGGTTGGTGTTGTATATTACGCAACAAAAATCTTGCAATAAACTGCTCGTACATTTTCTGTTATTTTACACACTTATTTCTCTAGATATTATTTCTTAAACCTTATATTATTTCAAACTACCAAAATGTCAATAAACGTTACTTTGTTAAACTGTAGAGTTGAGTTTTCAACATCAAAGGTCAACAGAGCAGAGATCAACATCACATAATGCCAACATAGGCTCATTGTGAAAACGTAGCCCTATATACATTTCTAGAGAGCGTGAAATATGTAGCCTGAGGTATGTATGGCTGCATTTCGTCTTTAAATCGAATGCTATGGAGCGGTATGACGCAGTTCCTTTTCGTGCTAGCAGCTGACTGCTTACCTCCGTATGGATGGCTTTCCCGCTGTTACCAGTTTGTCCAGTGTACATCAGTGAACTTGAGACATGGAGAGGAGTTGACTACGATGATGGGGTTCGAGTCTGGCAAAGAATGGTTCCAGAAAGCAGGTAAGACAAAAACAAAAGCCAAAAAATAATATAAACAACTAAATAACAGGGTGAAAATGTGATAAAATCTGAAAACGTGTTAAAAATCAGGCAAGGCCTTTCTGGATTGCCTCTTAAAACTGTGAGTTGGGTTTAGGGAAGTGGGTGGTTGGGTCAATCAGTGCTTTTGAAAACACTATTGGTTGGGTTTAGGGAAGGAGGAGGGTGGCCCAATTTTAACTTGGGCCAAATCACCATATTGGTAGATCTGTCTCTGTGGGACAGCAACGTAATTAATATAAGTGAGATGGCTCGACACAGATAACTGTTGGGGGGGGTGTTAAAGTCCCTGGCGTCTGGCTGAGATCAAGACCTTTCATAACGTTTGGCTAGCTAAAGCGATCTACTCCCGGGAGGGGGTAGAAATCAGGGGCCATGCGATTTACTTTTCGATTTTAGAGGAAAAATCGATTCTGTTGGAGACGTCCAATAGATTAATTGGCACTGAAAAAGTCCGGGGTTGGGGGGGTATGATCACCAGAATGGGGAAGTCCCAGAGTAAAATGAGAAAAAATTGTACACCTGTGTTTTTGTAATCTTTACGCTGTTTTCATCTGTTTTTATATTATTTGTTTCTATTTTATTTATGCTTGTCTCTTTTATTCCTGTTTATGTAAAGCACTTTGAAGTGCCACAGTGTATGAAATGTGCTATATAAATAAACTTGCCTTGCTTTGCTTTGGGTCAGTCGATTAGTCAGTCAGTCAGTCGATGGCGGCCTCTGGTGGATTTATGTGAGAACAGCAAGCATGAACTGCACTCTCGAGAGAAATTTAAGATCTGAAAAAGTGTACACAGCAGCCTCTGGTGGATTCGCAAAAACAAAAACTGCAAAAAACGTAGCTCCTGGGACATATTTGGCACTCTCCAGAAATGTATGTAGGGGTACGTTTTCAGAATGAGCCTGGGTTGCATAATGCAATTCACAACCGTAAATAAGCCGAAAACACTTGTGAATCACTAAATATGCAATCAGATATCGTTTACAAGATAAACACAAAAAGTTCACCTGCAGTATAAAACCAAACTGCTGAAGTCTATGAGTATAACACACATTCAGTGAAGTGCATTTGTGTATTAAGTGTTAAATAACCTCGCTGCAGACTGTCAAAAGGCAGAGAGATAAAGGGCAGCAGGAGAAGATGAAGCGAGCACAGACGGCGGAGGGAAAGAGTAACAGACAGAGAGAGTAATGCTGCAGCATGGCTTCCCTCTAGCTATGGCTTCTTGACTTGTTTATGTATGGCGGAGAGAGGGCTGAACATATGGTGTACTAAAGCGTGGACTTGTCTTCCCCACACCCACAGGGGCTCTGTCTCACTGTATAAAGCACGCTTCAGCGGGCAGGACAGGGCCAGGCCTCCGCCGTCTCTGTGTGCCCTGATTATACGTGCTTATTGAAGCTCTCCTTTTCTTATTTAGTGCATGATCTCTATTTTCTAGATAAGTATTGCAAGATTCTGATGAAATATGGATGCGTTTTGACACTATTGTAAGCAGGTGGACCATGCAATTGTTTTTGTTTAGTTTTTTCTGGATGCTTGAGCTGTCAAACCCTTATTTAGCCTGTTATAATGTTCAGATATTTTCATTCATTCATTCATTTTCCTTTGGCTTAGTCTCTATTTCAGAGGTCACTACAGCGCCAACTATTCCAGTATATGTTACACAGCGGATGCCCTTCCAACCGCAACCCAGTACAGGGAAACACACTTACAAAGTCATACACTATGGCTACTTTTGTTCACCCAATTCCCCTATAGTGCATGTGTTTGGACTGTGGGGGAAACCGAAGCACCCAGAGGAAACCCACACCAACACGGGGTGAACATGCAGCCGGGACTCGAACCAGCGACCTCCTTGCTGTGAGGCAACAGTGCTAACCACTGAGCCACCCATTCAGATGTTTTATATTCCATTAATTTACAAACTTAATGAACCATCAAAAGACTAAATGGCACATTGGAAAGCTGTGAAATGCAATGTACAAAAACTGTGTATTCAATTTTAAGCTATTATTTTTTATTATTATATTTTTGTGCAATGTATTTATTATTTATTTGTTTATTTTTAATTTATTTAATTATTTTCCATCTTTTGTTTGATTTCTGATGTTCAATGTTTTTGATTATATGCGCTTACTGAAGCTCTCCTCTTCTTATTTAGTGCAAAACATCTTTTAATGAGTTTCTATTGCAATTCTTATAAAATATGGATGCCCTTTTGTACGGTGGCCAAGAAAGCTTAATGAACTGCAATTTAGGAAAGCACATGCAATTACAGAAAGCACCAGCAAATTAAGAAAAGATCAGTTTGACTGTTTGACGTGTCACAAATTTTCACAACAAGTGAAAGGAAAAACACCTGCATTGTCTCACAACGCAGTGAGAAAACGCCTGCAACAACAAATGCCAATAGCAAGGAACACAATGGAAATGTTTCAAGGGGACTCAAAAACGTGATGGACCTGGCTAATTAGGTTATGGTTATGGTTACTGAGGCTAATAATTTTCAAAAGACAAGGGAATGGTGTAATCATCATCTTAAAATACAAAAAAACTCCCTTTCAATGATCAACTACAACAGCAATAGTCACGGCACAATAAACAAATGCCAGTCGGTATATTATTATTGTTTATTAATTACTACAATTTGTATGCAATTTATTATTTATTTATTTATTTATTTATTATTTATTATTTATTTATTTATTTATTTTTCCATCTTCTTAATTATTTATTTAATTCCTGATGCTATAATGCTTCAGAATAAGTTTGTCATTTTTTTCCTTTTATTTTTTTAGTTCTGAAGCCAATTTATATTTACTATGCTCAGCATAATTGAGTACATTCC
>NC_079458.1:4404671-4414671 GCF_903798145.1 Danio aesculapii
GGGTCACCACAGCGGAATGAACCGCCAACTTATCCAGCATATGTTTTATGCAGCGGATGCCCTTCCAGCTGCAACCCATCACTGTTAAACATCCATACACACTCATTCACACACATACACTACGGACAATTTAGCTTACCCAATTTACCTACAGTATACCTCTTTGGACTTGTGGGGTAAACCGGAGCACCCGGAGGAAACCCACACGGACACTGGGAGAACATTCAAACTCCACATAGAAATGCAGGGCTCGAACCAGCAACCTTTTTGGTGTGAGGTGACAGTGCTAACCACTGAGTCACCATGCTGCCAAGAAATTTTCAATATCAACAAAAAGAAATGCAACACGAATTCAATCCATCAAAGAATTTCTTCCTTATTCTACTGTTGTTTAAAAGAAGGGATGAAAGAATAGCAGTGGAGTGGGGGGTAAAGGAAGGAGAGGCAGAAAGAAAGAAGGCTTGGCTGAATAATTGATATTTGCTGAGAGCGATATGAGTTTTCTTAATGTGCCTCACAGCATTAGCTAAGAGTGCTGCTGTTAGCGACCAACACCACAGGGCCAAAAACAGACCGGCTCCAAAACACTTCAGCTGCCCGCTTAGTCATGCACACACCAACACACGCACACACACACACACACACACACACACTCACCTCACACACATGAGCTCTAAAAATATATTGAAGTCTTATGCATTAAATCTGTGATCGAATATGTATGAACACACACGCGCGCGCACACACACACACACACCTCAGAAATATTTCACAGACAAATGGTGAAAAACACACTGTACGCAGAAATGTTGGAGATGTGCTGAATTATTCAGTCAATGGCAGTACCCTTCAGAAGTTTGAGGTCAGCATGATTTTTTATTAAAGAAATAAAAAAAGAATGCTTCAAACATCAAGGTGATCAAAATTAAAAAGTACAATTATTATTTGCTTTTATCTCTTTGTTTTTCTGTGGTACATGTTACAAAACTGGATTTCTTGCCATTGTGATGCAATAATGGTGTCAGGATCAAGAAAACGTTGATTAATTTCAGTGAATGACTCTTTTGAGAATGATTCTTTTGGGAATTAGAGAGATCTGATTCAATTTCTTCTTGTGTCACTGATTCACATTATCCATTCAGAGTGACTTTCCAGTTAACAACTCATTGATTCTAATTATCCATTCAGAGTGACTCATCAGTTAACAACTCATTGATTCTAATGATCCATTCAGAGTGACTCACCAGTTAACAACTCATTGGTTCAAATGATCCATTCAGAGTGACTCACCAGTTAACAACTCATTGATTCGAATGATCCATTCAAAGTGACTCACCAGTTAACAACTCATTGATTCAAATGATCCATTCAGAGTGACTCACCAGTTAACAACTCATTGTTTCACGTGATCCATTAAGAGTGGATCTCCCGTAATGAACTCACTGATTCAAATGACTCATTAAGAGTAGATCTCCAGATATGAACTCACTGATTCAAATGATCCATTATGAGTGGATCTCAAGTTATGAACTTACTGATTCAAATAATCCAGTCAGAGTGACTCTCCAGTTAACAACTCATTGATTCACATGATCCATTCAGAGTCTACAGTTAGGAACTCACTAATTGACATGATCCATTCAGAGTGAGACTTACAAACTCACTCAATCAAATGATTCATTTCATTCACATGATTTATTCTCAGCGACTCTCCAGTTAACAACTCACTGAACAAAATAATCTGTTCTGAGTGAGTCTCCAGTTATCAACTCACTGATTCAAATGATCCATTTCAGAGTGAGTCTCCAGTTATGAACTCACTTATTCAAATGATCTATTAAGAGTTGATCTCAAGTTATGAACTCACTGATTCAAATAATTCATTCAGAGCGACTCTCCAGTTACAAACTCACCGATTCAAATGATCTATTCAGAGTATGTCACCAGTTATGAACTTACTGATTCAAATGATCCATTATGAGTGAATCTCCAATTATGAACTCACTGATTCAAATGATCCATTAAGAGTGGATCTCCAGTTATGAACTCACTGATTCAAATGATCCATTTCAGATTGAGTCTCCATTTATGAACTTACTGATTTAAATGATCCATTACGAGTTGATCTCAAGTTATGAATTCACTGATACAAATGATCCATTCAAAGTGAGTCTCCAGTAAACAACTCAGTGATCCAAATGATCCATTCAGAGCAAGAATCCCCGTAAGAACTCACTGATTCAAATGAGCCATTCAGAGTGACTCTCAAGTTATCAAATGACTGATTTAAATGATTTGTTCGAAGCGAATCTCAAATTAATAACTCAATGATTCAAAATTGCCAAGTTTGATTCAGATTGAACCAAGAAGAGAGATCCTCAGAGCTTCAGCTAACTCCACATTTAGCAATTCATTATTATAACTGAACCCCCTTCTGCCAGAGTTGCAAGAGACAGTGTTTAAGACCATGCAGCGATGTGTGTGTGAGTCTCAGTGTATGCGTATGTGTGTGTGTAATCTCCTTTGATAAATGTGTTGATATTAAAGTAATGATGTACCCTGTGAAAATGTATAACTGCACAGCTGGATCTCTGTATTGACCCAGCAGCGAGTGCGTGCATGTGTGTGTGTGTGTGTTGGCCTAGGGTTGCTCTCTCGGACTCATAATGAAGTCGAGCTGTCATGCTCACAGATGCCTGAACATACGGACACACAATCTCTACTTCATCTTCAGATCCACACACACACACACAGATACAGTTCATTATCGTCAGGTACACACACACTCATGAATCAGTGAGCGGGTTAAAATAATGTGCAGAAAGAGCCCTGGGTGATTTGCAGCTCAGAGGAGACTCTTTCACAGCTCAGGAAACTCTGCGCGCTTCATTTAAGAACTCCGTCTCAGATGTTTCACTCAAATGAGACTACAGAGAACCTGTAAAACCAATGAGGATCGCACACTGGAAATAAATTATTCTTTGGATTTACAAGTTTTTTTTTAAGGTAAGAAGTTGCAAACAATGTATATGGGCTGAATTAAAACAAACAAATTAAGTTGAACGTTACTCTTTTAATTGTTTGTTTAAATTCAGCCCATATACATTATTTGCAACCACTTAACTTAAAAAAATGAGAAAAAATCCAATGAATCATTTATTTCCGAGTAGATTCTGTGATCCTGAAGGAAACTGAGCAAGAAATGAATCTTTATTGAGATCTCTCTGAGAAACTTTATTTGCAGGATTGTCTTGATCAACCTGAGCACACTTTACCATGTTTATTTTCTTCAACTCCAGGGATCCGTTCTTCATACCTCGCTTAAATAATCTGAGATGATTTGGCAGATCCTGGATCTTTTAATCTTGATAACTGATCTCTGGCTAATTTGGTTCTTCAAACAAGTTTGCGAATCAGATTAAAATGTCTGGATGAACTGATCTGAGATCGCTGCGTGTGTTGTGAAGGACTGATTGGCTGACGGCACAGCAGCATAGTGACATTATCTGATTAATATTCAATTATCCATGTGAGCAAAATGACATAAAATTAGCAGTAAACGGTTTGTTAAATATTATACGCGATAACTTTCCACCTTTGTTGTTGCTGCAGGCTTTACACTTTCATGTGTCAAGAGTATTCATCGTGTATTTCGATGCATATCAATGTATTTAGTTCTACATTTAGAGAGGATTTTCTTCATTATAGTAGCCCAGGCTTACTCAAGTTTTTTTTAATCGCAATTTTAACGAAGCATCAAATGACTGGTAAATTAGCAGTCAAATCACGTGGATGACTGCATAAATTATTATCCTTTTTTTAGTTGAATATTGTGCATGTACGCGTTAGTATCTAAAAATTCATATCAATAAATTTTCTCTTTGAAATTTTATTTCGGAGTGCAGATTGAATACGTTTTATTAAACATAAACAGGATTAGATCAGGTCAGTTCAAGCAAAGATAATATTGAAAGTATGTTCCAAATGCTGATATTTTCTAACAGTAGTTATATACACTTGGGAAAATAGTAAATATATATTTTAACTATATATATATATATATATATATATATATATATATATATATATATATATATATATATATATGAAGGTCGCTGGATTGAGCCTCGGCTGGGTCAGTTGGTGTTTCTGTGTGGAGTTTGCATGTTCTGCCTGCATTCACGTGGGTTTCCTCCGGGTGCTCCGGTTTCCCCCACAGTCCAAAGACATGCGGTACAGGTGAATTGGGTAGACTAAATTGTCCGTAGTGTATGTGTGTGTGAATAAGTGTGTATGTGTTTCCCAGTGATGGGTTGCAGCTGGAAGGGCATCCGCTGCATAAAACAAATGCTGGATAAGTTGGCGGTTCATTCCACTGTGGTGACCCCTGATTAATAAAGGGACTAAGCCAAAAAGAAAATGAATGAATATATATATATATATATATATATATATATATATATATATATATATATATATATATATATATATATATACATATAGTTAAAAAATAACATGGAGTGAAGACCAGGGGGGGGGTTGGTGACTTATGATCATGCGTAGTGAAGACCGAGTGACTTATGAATGCTCGAAGTGAAGACGTGGGAGTGACTTAATGATGACTTAATGATGACCCGGGGTCAACAAACCTGATTTGAATTTTTGTGACGGACGAAGGTATCAGAGGCAGTGTGTCAATATGAATAACACAATGTGAAGTCGAATTTATTTTTTAACATGAGAAATTCACGAAGAACTCTCAAACGCTTTATTGATGCAAAAAACAAAAGAAAATCAAACCCGATTCAAATTTTACTATGATGGATGAAGTTTTGCAAGCAGTGTGTCAATAAAACAACACAATTGATCATGATCATGCATTGTGAAGACCGGGTGACTTATGAATGTGCGAAGTGAAGACGCGGGAGTGACTTTATCACCCGTCCGCCATGCCACTGGAGATAACATGAGGTCGAATTAATTTTTTAACATGCGAAAATTGCAGACTCCTTTCAAAACGTCTTACTGGATGCAAAAAAAATTGTAAAAATCAAACCCAATTAGAACATTTTTTATGACGGACGAAAGTATCGGAGGCAGTGTGTCAATACGAATAACACAACATGAAGTCGAATTCATTTTGCATGTTAAAAAATGAATTCGACTTCATGTTGTGTTAATCGTATTGACACACTGCCTCCGATACTTTCGTCCGGACGCAAAATTTGGATTCGGTGTTCAACAACCTTGAAGGTCAACATGAAGTGAAATATGCCACGGTTAATTTTTCATATTGTGACGCAGTTCCCAGAGAAAAGGAATATTAAATGAGAAAACAGTGGCGTGGCTTGTTTGTCTACTGCAAGCTGATTGGATGTGGTAAAGTAGCCATTTCATTCAGAAAGATCTGGAAAGGGTTTGTGGAGAGTTATTACAACCTAACAGACTCCTCCTCCTCACCATTTCTGTTTGTTGACTGACAGCTAGAGGGGTGTGGTTAAGTATGTTAGCCACGCCCAATACCTCAGCCAGGCCTAATCTGAGAATTTAACTGAAAACAAACAGGAAGTGCATTTTCAGATTTTAATTAAAGATTAGGACAAGCTATTGTTTTTTTTCTCAATGACATGCACAAATGAATTGTTCCCCACAAAACTGGCAACTTGAGTTAACAAAATCAATATGGCTAGCTTTGATTTTATTTGTACTTTAAAACTCAATCAGAATTTGTTGTTAAAATGAACAGTGGTCTGAGCTGTTCCTCATGTGGGTGTGTGTGTGTGTGTGTGTGTGTGTGTGTGTGTGCACGCGCTTCACCTGAGTGTGGAGCTGATTGAGTCTCTCTGCTACAGATGCTTAAACCCTACGGATCTCGCTGTCACTCCTCATCTCCTCTCCAGTGTCTGACAGCAAGCCTAAACCTCCAGGACGGCCTGAGCCCCCGACAAACACACTGACATTAATCACACACTCACACACAAACAGCCACTCGCTCTGCCGGATAAACACGACACATATCGGTCACCACCAGTGATGAGCTGACATTAGCATTTAGCATTATTGTCAACAGATGCATTTAATACACTCTCACTGCAAAATGATGGACAAAATGGGTCTTCTTCATTAAAATTAGATCATAGTAAACTGAATTAATGACACTGATACCTTCTATAAGAGGGATTTATAGCTGAAAATAAATCATAGTTTACAAACTGTTAATATTTAAATGGAAAATATTAATGGTATAAATGTTAATGTTAGATATTTAAATGGTTAATAAAGTGTGTTAAGTAAAAATACGATGCAATTTTACCTCAAATGAATGTACATTGATTTAAGTATCATACTTATTATTGTATTGATATAGTAAATAAAACTTAAAAAGGGGGCAGCACGGTGGTTCAGTGGTTAGCACTGTCGCATCACAGCAAGAAGGTTGCTGGTTCGAGTCCCGGCTGGGTCAGTTGGCATTTCAGTGTGGAGTTTGCATGTTCTCCCCGTGTTGGCGTGGGTTTTCCTCCAACCGAATTGGCTGTAGGGTAAGAGTGTGTGTGAATGAGTGTGTATTGGTGTTTTACAGTACTGTCTTGCAGCTGGAAGGCATCGGCTTTGTAAAAAACATGTGCTAGTTGGCGGTTCATTCCGCTGTGGCGACCCCTGATAAATAAAGGGACTAAGCCGAAGGAAAATGAATGAATAACAAATAAATAATATCAATTTTGAATAAATGTGAGCTAAAAATGATAACTTTATAGTTATAGTATATTTTTATATTAATCTAATTATATGTATATATATAATATAAATAAATTCATTTATTCCTTCATTTTCTTTTCGGTCGCCACAGCGGAATGAACCGCCAACTTATCCAGCGTATTTTTTACGCAGCGGATGCCCTTCCAGCTGCAACCCATCACTGGGAAACATTCATACACTCTCAATCACACTCATACATCATATATATATATAGATTGTTCTTATTTTAGCAAAAATATTGTGCTTTTGATGTTTTCTGTAATTTGTATTAGTTTTTATGTGTATTATTTGTGTCTATATATTTGCCTAATTTTATCCTAAATCTAAATTTGTCTAAAATTATTTTTATGTTATTAAATTAAAATAATAGTTATAAATTTGAAGAATATTTCCCCGGCAATCTACTAAAATAAAATACAAATGAATAAAAATAATCTACTTATTAAATTTTAGCTGTTTCCCAGTGCTGGGTTGCGGCTGGAAGAGCATCCGCTTCGTAAAACATATGCCAGAATAGTTGGCAGTTCATTCTGCTGTGGGAACCCCTGATAAATAACACACTAAGCCGAAGCAAAATGAATGAATTAATAAATAAATTTCAGGTAACTGCAGATAGAAATATTTCTTATTATCCTCACTTTATGAGAAAATTTCACACATTTCCCTGCAAACTAAAATCTGAAAATTATATTTTAATTTGTTTATCACTTATTTAAGTTTATGTAACAAAATAAAATGACTTTGGATCTTGGTCACTTTACATTTATCACACGCTATATTAAATAAATCAACCCAGGCTTATTATGAAAATGTACCTCTATATACATTTATGGAGAGCGGCAAATACATCCCAGGAGCTATGTTTTTTTGCAGTTTTTTCACGAATGCACCAGAGGTCGCTGTGTACGCTTTTTGAGATCTCAAATTTCTCTCGCGAGTGTCATGTGCACCTGCTGTTGTCACGTAAATCCATCAGAGGCCGCTGTTGACTGAATGACTGACTTACTGACTGACTGACTGACTGACCGATTGACTGACCCACCCTCCCTCTTCCCTAAACCCAACCAATAGTGTTTTCAAAAGCACAGATTGACCCACCCACCCACTGCCCTAAACTCAACCGACAGTTTTCAAAAGCAATCCAGAAAACCGATCTCCACCAGACTCAAACCCTGTCATCGTGGTCAACTCCGCCCTACATCTAAAGTCCATCGACGTAAGTTGCGAGCCACTAGACAATTTTGTATCTTCGGGAAAGCTTTCAATACGGAGGTAAGTGGTCGGCTGGTAAGCGTGAAAAGGAATGGCGTCATAGTGCCATTCATTTTAAAGACGAAATGCAGCCATACGTACCTCTGGCTACATAATTCGTGATCTCCAGAAATTTATATAGGTGTATGTTTTCAGAATGAGCCTATGTTGAAATAAACAAATGTATAAAAAGTTAAATAAAGTTACATTTATTTCATATATTAATATACAAATGTAAAAAAAGTAGTCAAAATATGATTATGACGACATTTTTTTCAGCTAACTACTGTACTCAAGCTCAAATATCGTATCGTTTCCTCAGAGGCAAAACCATAAACGCCTGTCGTTTTTAACAGGAGTGAATTTTGTGGCTAGTTTGCGTTAAAAACCTTGAATTATGCAGGTTGTGGAGAAAGAGAAGCGCAGACAGACCGCAGAAACACTGATGAGGAAAGAGCTCCAGATTATTCACACTGAGGATTTTTCAGACTTCCTTTCAGGCTTTCTCCATTTAAAAGCACATTATTAATGATTGATGGAGGCTGGTCTTTATTTACGGCTCTGTCATGCACTGTTAGCAGCACACATCAAATCTTGATTCTGCGACACAAACTGGGTCAAACCGCAAGCCCAGAGAGGCGGAGACGCAGAGAAGTGCAGAAAGTCAAGAGAATTTTATGATGGAGCTGTTCTACTACACTGCTAGTTCAAACTACTGATTTAAAACGAGCTGAAATAACACAATTCTTCAGATTTTGTTAGGGACAACTTAATTGTTTTACATTCAATCTACTTAAATTTGTATAAACAAATAAGCTAACTTAATTGAATTGAGTTGGGAAAACATGTATGAATTGTGTGGAGCCCTCCATTTCTTACTCTCAATAACGGGATTGTGCTGCTTGTTCAAACTACTGATTTAAACTGAGCTGAAACAACACAATTGTTGAGTTTTTTTGGGACAACTTAATTGTTTACGTTCAATTTACTTAAATTTGTATAAACAAATAAGTTAACTAAATTGAATTGAGTTGGGAAAACGTGAATGAATTGTGTGGAGCCCTCCATTTCTTACAGTATACAGTATACACTCAATAAAGGATTTTTGCTGCTTGTTCAAACTACTGATTTAAAATGAGCTGTAACAACACAATTGTTGAGTTTTTTGAGACAACATAAATGTTTTATGTTCAATCCACTTAAATTTGTACAAACAAATAAGCTAACTTAATTGAATTGAGTTGGAAAAACATGAATGCATTGTGTGGAGCCCTCCATTTCTTACACTCAAAAAAGATATTTGCTGCTTGTTCAAACTACTGATATAAAAGCTAAAACAACACAATTGTTAAAAATTGGGGACAACTTAATTGTTTTATGTTCAATCCACGTAAATTTGTTTATTTTTTTTGCGATTTGTGTTGGGACAACATGAATGAATGGTGTAGAACCCGGCAATTTTTTTACAGTGTAAACTCAAAAAAAATTTGCTGCTTATTGAAACTACTTAATTAAAATATGCTGAAATAACACAATTCTTGATTTTTTTTTTTTTTTGAAGACAAATTGTTTTGTTCATCATAATTTAGTTTTGATTGTGTTTGGACAACATGAAAAAAAAATGTGTGGATTTTTTTTACAGTGTATACTGCTGGAAAACGGAGGAAATAAAACAAACTAAAAAAAATGTCAAGAAAATGAATTATGATCATTTTTGCATTGACAAAGATAAACAGTAAGGAAAAAGTGAATAGTGAGGAATACGTAATTTCATGAATAATTAATACAATTAATAAAAAATTCTTATTAATAATGTGCATTTTAAATTCAATATTTATTTAATTTAATTTTCAAGTAACTAATAAAATTTTGATTTTAAATGCAGCTATATTTTAATGGTTCAAAAAGATCTATTTTTTAACTTAATTTAATGTTTTATTTAATTATGGGTTAATAAAAATGTTTAGAAAAACACATTATAAGGTTATTTAAA
>NC_079458.1:4416071-4448571 GCF_903798145.1 Danio aesculapii
GGACACACAATCTCTACTTCATATTCAGATCCACACACACACACAAGATACAGTTCATTATCGTCAGGTACACACACACTATGAATCAGTGAGCGGGTTAAAATAATGTGCAGAAAGAGCCCTGGGTGATTTGCAGCTCAGAGGAGACTCTTTCACAGCTCAGGAAACTCTGCGCGCTTCATTTAAGAACTCCGTCTCAGATGTTTCACTCAAATGAGACTACAGAGAACCTGTAAAACCAATGAGGATCGCACACTGGAAATAAATTATTCTTTGGATTTACAAGTTTTTTTAAGGTAAGAAGTTGCAACAATGTATATGGGCTGAATTAAAACACAAATTAAGTTGAACGTTACTCTTTTTAATTTGTTTGTTTAAATTCAGCCCATATACATTATTTGCAACCACTTAACTTAAAAAAATGAGAAAAAATCCAATGAATCATTTATTTCCGAGTAGATTCTGTGATCCTGAAGGAAACTGAGCAAGAAAATGAATCTTTATTGAGATCTCTCTGAGAAACTTTGCAGGATTGTCTTGATCAACCTGAGCACACTTTACCATGTTTATTTTCTTCAACTCCAGGGATCCGTTCTTCATACCTCGCTTAAATAATCTGAGATGATTTGGCAGATCCTGGATCTTTTAATCTTGATAACTGATCTCTGGCTAATTTGGTTCTTCAAACAAGTTTGCGAATCAGATTAAAATGTCTGGATGAACTGATCTGAGATCGCTGCGTGTGTTGTGAAGGACTGATTGGCTGACGGCACAGCAGCATAGTGACATTATCTGATTAATATTCAATTATCCATGTGAGCAAAATGACATAAAATTAGCAGTAAACGGTTTGTTAAATATTATACGCGATAACTTTCCACCTTTGTTGTTGCTGCAGGCTTTACACTTTCATGTGTCAAGAGTATTCATGTGTATTTCGATGCATATCAATGTATTTAGTTCTACATTTAGAGAGGATTTTCTTCATTATAGTAGCCCAGGCTTACTCAAGTTTTTTTTAATCGCAATTTTAACGAAGCATCAAATGACTGGTAAATTAGCAGTCAAATCACGTGGATGACTGCATAAATTATATCCTTTTTTAGTTGAATATTGTGCATGTACGCGTTAGTATCTAAAAATTCATATCAATAAATTTTCTCTTTGAAATTTTATTTCGGAGTGCAGATTGAATACGTTTTATTAAACATAAACAGGATTAGATCAGGTCAGTTCAAGCAAAGATAATATTGAAAGTATGTTCCAAATGCTGATATTTTCTAACAGTAGTTATACACTTGGGAAAATAGTAAATATATTTTATATATATATATATATATATATATATATATATATATATATATAATATATATATATATATATATATATGAAGGTCGCTGGATTGAGCCTCGGCTGGGTCAGTTGGTGTTTCTGTGTGGAGTTTGCATGTTCTGCCTGCATTCACGTGGGTTTCCTTCTCGGGTGCTCCGGTTTCCCCCACAGTCCAAAGACATGCGGTACAGGTGATTGGGTAGACTAAATTGTCCGTAGTGTATGTGTGTGAATAAGTGTGTATGTGTTTCCCAGTGATGGGTTGCAGCTGGAAGGGCATCCGCTGCATAAAACAAATGCTGGATAAGTTGGCGGTTCATTCCACTGTGGTGACCCCTGATTAATAAAGGGACTAAGCCAAAAAGAAAATGAATGAATATATATATATATATATATATATATATATATATATATATATATATATTATATATATACATATAGTTAAAAAATAACATGGAGTGAAGACCAGGGGGGGGTTGGTGACTTATGATCATGCGTAGTGAAGACCGAGTGACTTATGAATGCTCGAAGTGAAGACGTGGGAGTGACTTAATGATGACTTAATGATGACCCGGGGTCAACAAACCTGATTTGAATTTTTGTGACGGACGAAGGTATCAGAGGCAGTGTGTCAATATGAATAACACAATGTGAAGTCGAATTTATTTTTTAACATGAGAAATTCACGAAGAACTCTCAAACGCTTTATTGATGCAAAAAACAAAAGAAAATCAAACCCGATTCAAATTTTACTATGATGGATGAAGTTTTGCAAGCAGTGTCAATAAAAAACACAATTGATCATGATCATGCATTGTGAAGACCGGGTGACTTATGAATGTGCGAAGTGAAGACGCGGGAGTGACTTTATCACCCGTCCGCCATGCCACTGGAGATAACATGAGGTCGAATTAATTTTTTTAACATGCGAAAATTGCAGACTCCTTTCAAAACGTCTTACTGGATGCAAAAAAATTGTAAAAATCAAACCCAATTAGACATTTTTTATGACGGACGAAAGTATCGGAGGCAGTGTGTCAATACGAATAACACAACATGAAGTCGAATTCATTTTGCATGTTAAAAAATGAATTCGACTTCATGTTGTGTTAATCGTATTGACACACTGCCTCCGATACTTTCGTCCGGACGCAAAATTTGGATTCGGTGTTCAACAACCTTGAAGTCAACATGAAGTGAAATATGCCACGGTTAATTTTTCATATTGTGACGCAGTTCCCAGAGAAAAGGAATATTAAATGAGAAAACAGTGGGCGTGGCTTGTTTTGTCTACTGCAAGCTGATTGGATGTGGTAAAGTAGCCATTTCATTCAGAAAGATCTGGAAAAGGGTTTGTGGAGAGTTATTACAACCTAACAGACTCCTCCTCCTCACCATTTCTGTTTGTTGACTGACAGCTAGAGGGGTGTGGTTAAGTATGTTAGCCACGCCCAATACCTCAGCCAGGCCTAATCTGAGAATTTAACTGAAAACAAACAGGAAGTGCATTTTCAGATTTTAATTAAAGATTAGGACAAGCTATTGTTTTTTTTCTCAATGACATGCACAAATGAATTGTTCCCCACAAAACTGGCAACTTGAGTTAACAAAATCAATATGGCTAGCTTTGATTTTATTTGTACTTTAAAACTCAATCAGAATTTGTTGTTAAAATGAACAGTGGTCTGAGCTGTTCCTCATGTGGGTGTGTGTGTGTGTGTGTGTGTGTGTGTGTGTGCACGCGCTTCACCTGAGTGTGGAGCTGATTGAGTCTCTCTGCTACAGATGCTTAAACCCTACGGATCTCGCTGTCACTCCTCATCTCCTCTCCAGTGTCTGACAGCAAGCCTAAACCTCCAGGACGGCCTGAGCCCCCGACAAACACACTGACATTAATCACACACTCACACACAAACAGCCACTCGCTCTGCCGGATAAACACGACACATATCGGTCACCACCAGTGATGAGCTGACATTAGCATTTAGCATTATTGTCAACAGATGCATTTAATACACTCTCACTGCAAAATGATGGACAAAATGAGTCTTCTTCATTAAATTAGATCAGAGTAAACTGAATTAATGACACTGATACCTTCTATAAGAGGGATTTATAGCTGAAAATAAATCATAGTTTACAAACTGTTAATATTTAAATGGAAAATATTAATAGTATAAATGTTAATAATAGATATTTAAATGGTTAATAAAGTGTGTTAAGAAAAATACGATGCAATCTCAAATGAATGTACATTGATTTAAGTATCATACTTATTGTATTGATATAGTAAATAAAACTTAAAAAGGGGGCAGTACGGTGGCTCAGTGGTTAGCAAGATGGTCGCTGGTTCAAGTCCCGGCTGTGTCAGTTGGCATTTCTGTGTGGAGTTTGCATGTTCTCCCCGTGTTGGTGTGGGTTTTCCTCCAACCAAATGGCTGTAGCATATGAGTGTGTGTGAATGAGTGTGTATTGGTGTTTTTCCAGTACTGTTGCAGCTGGAAGGCATCTGCTTTGTAAAACATGTGCTAGTTGGCGGTTCATTCCGCTGTGGCGACCCCTGATAAATAAAGGGACTAAGCCGAAGGAAAATGAATGAATAACAAATAAATAATATCAAATTTGAATAAATGTGAGCTGAAATGATAACTTTATATGTTTGTTTAAATATTTTTATATTAATCTAATTATATGTATATTTAATATAAATAAATTCATTTATTCCTTCATTTTCTTTTCGGCTTAGTCCCTTATTAATCAAGGTCGCCACAGCAGAATGAACCGCCAACTTATCCAGCATATTTTATGCAGCGGATGCCCTTCCAGCTGCAACTCGTCACTGGGAAACATCCATACAATCTCATTCACACTCAAACAATATATATTATATATAGGTTGTTCTTATTTAAGCAAAATTATTGTGCTTTTGATGTTTTCTGTTTTTGTATTAGTTTTTATGTGTATTATTTGTGTCTATATATTTGCCTAATTTTATCCTAAATCTAAATTTGTCTAAAATTCTTTTTATGTTATTAAATTAAAATAATAGTTATAAATTTGAAGAATATTTCCCCGGCAATCTACTAAAATAAAATACAATAAATAAAAATAATCTACTTATTAAATTTTAGCTGTTTCCCAGTGCTGGATTGCGGCTGGAAGAGCATCCGCTTCGTAAAACATATGCCAGAATAGTTGGCAGTTCATTCCGCTGTGGGAACCCCTGATAAATAACACACTGAGCCGAAGCAAAATGAATGAATTGATAAATAAATTTCAGGTAACTACAGATAGAAATATTTCTTATTTATCCTCACTTTATGAGAAAATTTCACACATTTCCCTGCAAAATAAAATCTGAAAATTATATATATTTGTTTATCACTTATTTAGTTTATGTAACAAAATAAAATGACTTTGGATCTTGGTCACTTTACATTTATCACACTATATTAAATAATCAACCCATGCTCATTATGAAAATGTACCTCTATATACATTTCTGAAGAGCGCCAAATACATCCCAGGAGCTATGTTTTTTTGCATTTTTTCACGAATGCACCAGAGGTCGCTGTGTACGCTTTTTGAGATCTCAAATTTCTCTCGCGAGTGTCATGTGCACCTGCTGTTCTCACGTAAATCCATCAGAGGCCGCTGTTGACTGAATGACTGACTTACTGACTGACTGACCGATTGACTGACCCACCCTCCCTCTTCCCTAAACCCAACCAATAGTGTTTTCAAAAGCACCGGTTGACTCACCCACCCACTGCCCTAAACTCAACCGACAGTTTTCAAAAGCAATCCGAAAACTGATCTCCACCAGACTCAAACCCTGTCGTCGTGGTCAACTCCTCCCTACATCTAAAGTCCATCGACGTAAGTTGCGAGCCACTAGACAATTTCGTATCTTCGGGAAAGCTTTCAATACGGGGTAAGTGGTCGGCTGGTAAGCGTGAAAAGGAATGGCGTCATAGTGCACGGTATCATTCATTTTAAAGACGAAATGCAGCCATACATACCTCTGGCTACATAATTCGTGATCTCCAGAAATGATACAGGTGTATGTTTTCAGAATGAGCCTATGTTGAAATAAACAAATGTACAAAGTAAAATAAAGTTACATTTATTTCATATATAATATACAAATGTTAAAAAAGTAGTCAAAATATGATTATGAAGACATTTTTTTCAGCTGACTACTGTACTCAAATATCGTATCGTTTCCTCAGAGGCAAAACCATAAACGCCTGTCGTTTTTAACAGGAGTGAATTTTGTGGCTAGTTTGCGTTAAAAACCTTGAATTATGCAGGTTGTGGAGAAAGAGAAGCGCAGACAGACCGCGAAACACTGATGAGGAAAGAGCTCCAGATTATTCACACTGAGGATTTTTCAGACTTCCTTTCAGGCTTTTCCATTTAAAGCACATTATTAATGATGATGGAGGCTGGTCTTTATTTACGGCTCTGTCATGCACTGTTAGCAGCACACATCAAATCTTGATTCTGCGACACAAACTGGGTCAAACCGCAAGCCCAGAGAGGCGGAGACGCAGAGAAGTGCAGAAAGTCAGGGAATTTTATGATGGAGCTGTTCTACTACACTGCTAGTTCAAACTACTGATTTAAAACGAGCTGAAATAACACAATTCTTCAGATTTTGTTAGGGACAACTTAATTGTTTTACATTCAATCTACTTAAATTTGTATAAACAAATAAGCTAACTTAATTGAATTGAGTTGGAAAAACATGTATGAATTGTGTGGAGCCCTCCATTTCTTACTCTCAATAACGGGATTGTGCTGCTTGTTCAAACTACTGATTTAAAATGAGCTGAAACAACACAATTGTTGAGTTTTTGGGACAACTTAATTGTTTTACGTTCAATTTACTTAAATTTGTATAAACAAATAAGTTAACTAAATTGAATTGAGTTGGGAAAACGATGAATGAATTGGTGGAGCCCTCCATTTCTTACAGTATACTCAATAAAGGATTTTTGCTGCTTGTTCAAACTACTGATTTAAATGAGCTGTAACAACACAATTGTTGAGTTTTTTGAGACAACATAAATGTTTTATGTTCAATCCACTTAAATTTGTACAAACAAATAAGCTAACTTAATTGAATTGAGTTGCGAAAACATGAATGCATTGTGTGGAGCCCTCCATTTCTTACACTCAAAAAAGATTTCCGCTGCTTGTTCAAACTACTGATTTAAAATGAGCTGTAACAACACAATTGTTGAGTTTTTTGAGACAACATAAATGTTTTATGTTCAATCCACTTAAATTTGTACAAAAAATAAGCTAACTTAATTGAATTGAGTTGGAAAAAACATGAATGCATTGTGTGGAGCCCTCCATTTCTTACACTCAAAAAAGATATTTGCTGCTTGTTCAAACTACTGATTTAAAAGCTAAAACAACACAATTGTTAAAAATGGGGACAACTTAATTGTTTTATGTTCAATCCACGTACGTAAATTTGTTTTTTTTGCGATTTGTGTTGGGACAACATGAATGAATGGTGTAGAACCCGGCAATTTTTTTACAGTGTAAACTCAAAAAAAATTTGCTGCTTATTGAAACTACTTAATTAAAATAAGCTGAAATAACACAATTCTTGATTTTTTTTTTTTTTTTTTGAAGACAAATTGTTTTGTTCATCATAATTTAGTTTTGATTGTGTTTGGACAACATGAAAAAAAAATGTGTGGATTTTTTTTACAGTGTATACTGCTGGAAAAGGAGGAAATAAAAAAACTAAAAAAATGTCAAGAAAATGAATTATGATCATTTTTGCATTGACAAAGATAAACAGTAAGGAAAAAGTGAATAGTGAGGAATACGTAATTTCATGAATAATTAATACAATTAATAAAAATTCTTATTAATAATGTGCATTTTAAATTCAATATTTATTTAATTTAATTTTCAAGTAACTAATAAAGTAGATTTAAAATTTTTAAAAGAATTAAAATTTAGATTTTAAATGCAGCTATATTTTAATGGTTCAAAAGATCTATTTTTAACTTAATTTAATGTTTTATTTAATTATGGGTTAATAAAAATGTTTAGAAAAACACATTATAAGGTTATTAAAATAATTCCACTTTCACATTGAGAAAAAAGGGAAGGAAAAAGTGGATAGTGAGGAATACATAACTCATAATAATAATATATAAATATATATATATATATATATATATATATTATAGATATATATATAGATATATATAATAAAAAATAGCATGCTTATTAATAATGTGGATTTATTTGTTTTTAGTCAATATTTATATAATTTTATTTTAAAGAAACCAAAACACTTGTAATATTAAAAAAATTTTATCTGTGCTGTATTTAAATGCAGCTTTATTTTAATTGCGAAATCAAATGTTTTGCACTGTATAATAAATATAAATATAATACAATATTTAACTTCATTACATTTTTATTCAAATAAGGATTCATTAATTTTTTTAGAAAAAAAATTTATTTACTTTACTTTACTTTACTTTACTTTACTTCAATTTAATTTAATTTAATTTTGTTTGCATTCATTTTGGCTATAAAATGTCATATTTCAATTAAACTTTTTGCACACCTATTTGGCAATACAATATTTGATTGAATGCATTTTTAAATGAAATACTTACAATTTATTGATTTATTGAATTGAAATCGAGTTTACACTGCTTAACAATTCATGCAATGTGAATATTGACTTTTGCTATTCAGTTTTTATGCAAGTTGTTATTTGCTTGATACACTTTTTTTGACATACTTTGTGTAAAAACATTAATAATATATATATATATACAGTTGAATAATTATTAGGGCCCCTTTGAATTTTTTTTCTCCTTTTGCACTCTAAATATCATGCAAATCCTTTATTGAAATGATTAACGTTACCAATATCTGCATTGTACAACAATCCTGCATTTAAACCACTTTCCCAAAACAAACACACAATTATTGCCATGGCAACAGAGCACACTAAACTCAGAAAGCATCTACAAAAGTGCTGCGATGCTCTTGCTAAACTTCCCATCAGAGACTGTAAATTGCACCGCGGCCCAATTAAGCCCCCCTGTCCCAGCTGAGCGAGTGTGAGGGTCTCGTGCTCCCCTTAATGGACTGTACGGGGCCACACACTCCTCATTTACAGCCTGTGCCAATGGCAGGACGGGCAGGAGGGGCTGAGCCTGATTCCACTGCCCCAAGGCATCGCTGCTAGAGAATATATATCTCTCTCTATCTCTCTCTCTCCTGTTCATCCATGTGTGTGTGTGTGTGTGTGTGTGTGCGTGTCTCTCGCTCCTCATAAAACAGCCGAACACACAGGAGCGGCGCCTCTGGAATGGGACACTGACACAGCAGGTAAGAGCAGAGAAACAGTCATGTGTGAGAGTTTACAGCAGCTTCTGATCTGTTTGTGGGATTAAATAACGCAAGTGTGAACTGATGCTAAAGTTTTTTGGGAGGAAAAAAAAAGATTGAAATATTGAATGCACTTAATAAAATAGTTTAATTGGATTTACTGTGTTCTTTAAGGTTGCAAACGATTTATCTAGGCTGAATTTAATCAAACAACTTAAACTGAGTACATTCAACTTAATTTGATTGTATGAATTCAGGTTGTGTAAATTGTTTGCAACCACTTACCTTAAAAAAATCAGTAAACACAATGAATCATTATTGTTCAGTGTGGAAAGTTTGCTAATCTCCTGTATGTTGAAGTGTACAAGTGTAAAATAGAGCGCAGGATTAGTTGTGAGGTGTTTAAGGGAATCTCTGTATGCTATATTGAGTGAGTAAAGTGTTTTGTCTGTGATGAGTGTTGTTGTGTTGGATTGAAACATTCGGCTCAAACTGTTGGTTTTGTGAACAAAAGAATATTTAAATGATATTTGGAACATTTGGAAGTTCTAAAATTGAATTATTTTTTTTTTTCTTTCTAACATTCTTTTCCTTTTTCTTTATTTCCTTTCTTTCTTTCTTCCTTATTTATTTATTTTATTTTCCTTCATTCTTTCTTTTCTTTCTTTCTTTCCTTTCTTTTTTTTCTTTCCTTCTTTTTTACTTCTTTGTTTTTTCTTCTTTCTTTCTTTTTCTTTCTTTCTTTCTTTCTTTTTTCTTTCTTTCTTTCTTTCTTTCTTTTCTTTTCTTTCTTTCTTTCTTTTTTTTCTTCTTTCTTCTTTCTTTCTTCTTCTTTTTCTTTTTCTTTCCTTTTTTCTTCTTTCTTTTTTCTTTTCTTTCTTTCTTTTTTCTTTCTTTACTTTCTTTCATCCATTCCTTCTTTTTTCTTTTCTTTTCCTTTCTTTCTTTTTCTTTCTTTCCTTTTTCTTCTTTCATTTTTTTTCTTTTCTTTTTCTTTCCTTCTTTTTTTCTTTCTTTCCTTTATTTTCCTTCTTTCATTGTATTTCTTTCATTCTTTCCTTTCATAAGTGTTCTGTCAGGTTAGATTTATATATCCTTTTCCATATACAGTTGAAGTCAGAATTATTCGCCCCCTGAATTTACCCCCCCCTGTTATTTTTTCCTAATTTCTGTTTAACGGTGAGCAGATTTTTTTCAACACATTTCTAATCATAGTTTTAATAACTCATTTCTAATAACTGATTTATTTTATCTTTGTCATGATGACAGTAAATAATATTAGACTAGATATTCTTCAAGACACTTCTATACAGCTTAAAGTGACATTTAAAGGCTTAACGGGTAATTAGGTTAACTAGGCAGGTTAGGGTAATTAGGCAAGTTATTGTATAATGATGGTTTGTTCTGTAGACTATCGAAATATATAGCTTAAAGGGGCTAATAATTTTGACCTTAAAATGGTTTTTAAAAAATTAAAAACTGCTTTTATTCTAGCAGAAATGAAAACAATAAGACTTTCTCCAGAAAAAATATTATCAGACATACTGTGAAAATTTCCTTGCTCTGTTAAACATCATTTGGGAAATATTTTAAAAAGAAAAAATATCAAAAGGGGTCTAATAATTCTGACCAACTGTGTGTTTCAAGCACATTTATCTAATTTATGGAATTTTATACCTGTCTTTTTGTTAATTGTTTACAATCATAGATCATTTTAGTTTACATTGTGACAAATTGCCATATTGTGAAGCATTTAAAAGTAGTGGTTGATAAAACTAAACTCCAGAAGTCCTAAAATAATCACCTGATTTTTTTAATTACATTCATTTTATTATCAAATTCTATTTATTTCTATTCTCAATTCTAAAAATTGGGTAATAATTCAATAAATAATATAATAATAACAATAGTATTGACTTTTTTAAGCAATAATGTATTATATTATATAGTCAGATGTATTTTAAATATTGTAACAAAGTACAATAATAATTTTTTTATATAATATTTCATAGTTTTATAGCCAGTTGTGTACTTAAACAAAAAAAACAAAAAAAAACTACTTTATCAATCTTTAAAAATTTAAATAATCTTTATAAATATTAACTAAAGTTATAATTGCGACATCTCAGTCTGGTCTGTTTCAAAGACAGGTAAATAAAACACATAATAAACCAAACACAAGATATAATTTAAGAAAAAAGGTCATTGTTTTAAATTAAAGTGACTTTGTGCTCTTAATTAATGCTGAGTATTTTAATTAAAGTTATATTTTATTTGAATGAATCATAGATATTGGCCAGCCATCATTGCCATGTTTATAAGAGAGCAAATGATCATGTTTTTAAAATGTTGTCTTTTTGAAGAAATGAGTACAAGATTTAGATTTGTTTTCTGGTGTTGAATGAATTGATTTGCATTTTACATTTATTTTCCTATTATAACTTGTGTAGAGACAGCATTCCCCGTCACAAAAGGTCATCATGTTGAATGAACTGTATACTTCTAATAGACTTTTATCATTTCTATACAAAAAAGGCTTTTTATAGATATTTATGCATCGATCTTACAAATTTTGATGAGTTAAAAATGTGACATCTTACTCGGAGCGATTGCAAAAAGTGTATACAAAATTATTATTAATATCTCATATTGGTGATGCATATATTCAACTGTCCTTATACAAATAAAACAGAAATATTGCTTTCATTAATTGGCATGTGTTTTAAATACTAAATAATTGACTTAAAAATAAAAAAAATGTCTTATAAAAATGATTATATGCTGATAAATGTGCAATTAATGCATGTTTTTATTATTAATAGTAAATATCTTACTTAAAAATAAGAAGCATGTTAAAAAAGTATTTATTTTCATTTTAATTGATATATATACTGAGAAATGTCCATATTTAGAAAAAATGAATGCATTATTATTATTTAACACAAAAAAATCTGACTTAAAAAGTAAAAAGCATCTTATTAAAATAGTTTTATTTCATTTAAAATTAATTATATACTAAGAAATGTGCATTTATACATGTAAAAATGCATGTATTTTTATTACTAAATACTAAATATTTTACTTAAAAAATAAAAGCATGTTAAAAATAGTTTTATTTAATTTTTAATTGATTTCATACTGGGAAATGTGCATGTTTAGAAAACAAATGAATGCGTTATTATTATTTAACACAAAAAAATCTGACCTAAAAATAAAAGGCATGTTATTAAAATAGTTTTATTCTATTTTTAATTAATTATATACTAAGAAACATGCATTTTACATGCAAAATGCATGTTTTCTATTATTAAATACTAAATATTTGACCTAAAAAATAAAAGCATGTTAATTAATATAGTTTTATTTCATTTTAATTAATAATAAACCCAGAAATGTGTATTTAACATTAAATCTACACTAATATTTAAAGACAAAAACAATGTGGACATTAATCACAGATGCACGTTTGTTTCCTAGATCCTTCATAAAGAGTCGAACTGAAGAAACTTTATGTGTGCAGATCGAATTCATTCAGCTAAACTAGAGGTATGAACAACAAAACACACACGTTTTATACAAAATTACACACACACACACACACACACACTCGTCAACACTCATCTAACTTCAGTATCTGATCTGAATTTACATAAGAGTCATTTAACATTTTAAGGGATGAGGATGTACCAACATTCATCGCTCTGTTCATCACTGTTTCACTGTATTTGTGTGTGTGACCATCTATTCATTACACTATGGGGACCTAATGTCTCCACATGTATAGCAATACCAGTGAATTTTGGCTTTGTGGGGACATTCCTGTTGGTCTCCATGAGGAAAATGGCTCATAAATCACAGAGAATGAAGTGTTTAAAAATGTTAAAACGCAGATTGTTTGATGTGAGGGTTCATTTAGGGATAGGGTTGAGGTAGGAGGACGAGAATACAATATGAAAATCATTACGTCTATGGGAAGTCCCCATAAAGATAGTTGTACAAGTGTGCGTGCATGTGTGGGTGATCAGTTCTTGGATTTGTCAAAGTATGTCAATGCTTTTAGCAAGCGGTCCTATTTAAGCGAGACAATACATATTTAACACGCAGCGATCCATTGACCGGCGTCCGCTCGGAGCCCGAGGGCCTTAAAACCGTCCCGCAGTGAGAACAACTCTAAAATAATTTTATTGATTGACTAACAGCAGCGTTTGATGTCCAGTTAAAACCAGAGCATGACCGCAGTGTGACCAAAAACACAGCGGTAAATGATCTGCAGCGCTGAAACACTCCAAGAACGGAAAAGGTCAACGCGTGTGTTAAAATAAAACAAGCAATTCAGAAGAAAGCAGTTTTAAGCATTGAAGGAATTGTTTTGCACTTTAAACATATTTTACTATAATAGCTTGTGTATCTGTGACATCTATAGAGCACCACACACACACACACACACACAACACACACACTTATAATCTATAGATTATTGCATACAGTATGTGTTTATATTTGAATATATATTTATATAGATAGTTTTTCTATCTATCTATCTATCTATCTATCTCTATCTATCTATCTATCTATCTGTCTATCTGTCTATCTGTCTATCTATCTATCTATCCATCCATCCATCATCTATCTATCTATCTATCTATCTATCTATCTATCTATCTATCTATCTATCTATCTATCTATCTATCTATCTATCTATCTATCTGTCTGTCTGTCTGTCTGTCTGTCTGTCTGTCTGTCTGTCTGTCTATCTATCTATCTATCTATCTATCCATTCATCTATCCATTCATCTCTATCTATCTATCTATATCTATCTATCTATCTATCTATCTATCTATCTATCTATCTCATCTATCTATCTATCTGTCTGTCTGTCTGTTCTGTCTGTCTGTTGCTGTCTGTCTGTCTGTCTGTCTGTCTGTCTGTCTGTCTGTATCTATCTATCTATCTATCTATCTATCTATCTATCTATCTATCTATCTATCTATCTATCTATCTATCTATCTATCTATCTATCTATCCATTCATCTATCCATTCATCTATCTATCTATCTATCTACTATCTATCTATCTATCTATCTATCTATCTATCTATCTATCTATCTATCTATCTATCTATCTATCTATCTATCTATCTATCTATCTATCTATCTATCTATCTATCTATAATATTTTACATCTGCATTTTTATACTTTAGTTTATTTTTATTCCAATTCTTTTCGGCTTAGTCCCTTTATTAATCCGGGGTCACCACAGCGGAATAAACCACCAACTTATCCAGCACATGTTTCCTGCAGCGGATGCCTTCTCTGCAACCCACCTCTGGGAAACATCCATACACTCTCATTCACACTCATACACTAAGGACAATTCGCGAGAACATGCAAACTCCACACAGAAATGCCAACTGACCCAGCCGAGGCTCGAACCAGCGACCTTCTTGCTGTGAGGCGGCAGCACTACCTACTGCACCACTGCGTCGCTCTTCTATAATATTCAATACAGATTTTTTAAAATGTAAGTTTTATATATAATAACATAATTAATACAGTTAGTTCTTAAAGACATTGTTTCAAGATTGACACACACACATACAGTATACACACATATACACACATATGCAACATAACAATCTAGATATTTCTAAATGTTAATGTTGTCAGTCAGTTTATGTTATATGTTTGGTTGTATGTGTTTTATTTAAATTTTGTCATATCTTTTAGCAGCTCAATAAAATAAATAACTAAATAACTAAATAACTAAATAACTAAATAAATAAATAAATAGATAGATATAATATAGATATTTTATACTTCATGTTTTATTCATAATTATTAAACAGAATTATTAGAGTTAGTTCTTAACGACATTGCTTCAAGATTGACACACACGCACACACACACGCATGCATGCATACACACACACGCACGCACGCACGCACGCACGCACGCACGCACGCACACACACACACACCAAACAAAATATTTCTAAATGTTGCATGTTGGCTGTCAGTTTGTTACGTAAGTGTTTTATGTAAATATTGTCAGATCCCTTAGCAGCTCAATAAAAATAAGTCAATCCAAAATAAATAAATACAAATATTCAATATAGATATTTTATAAATCATGTTTAATTTAAAACATAATTATTAAAAAACATTATTACAGTTAGCTCCTAAAGACATTGCTTCAAGATTGACAGAGATGCATGCAAGCAAGCAAGCAAGCAAGCACACACACACACACACACACACACACACACACACACACACACACACACACACACACAAATATAACAAACTAAATATTTCTAAATGTTGTCAGTCAGTTTATGTGTTATGTTTAGTTGCATGTACTAGAGTTGTCACGATACCATAAATTCATGTCACTACACTATACCAGCTGAAGTATCACGATACCAGGTAGTATTTCCATACTGTATTAATTCATAATTAAAATACATTAAATGAAGCAAATTATGAGAAATATTATATTTTATATGTTGTAAAACATAAATGTAATCACTAATTGACTTATTATTGAACAAGTGTTATTCGTACACACATTCTCTGTTTTATGTGTATATACTGTGACTCTTTTGGTGTTATAATAATAATAAAATAAATAAAATCACTGATTGATTGATTGATTGAGTCATTCCACATGCAACATTAACTATTGTAGAACAGTTAATGATGATAATACGGTTTAAAAACTACAGTACCACCACCAGTATTTACCAGTCATTCGTGCAACCACAGTATGTTTATGTGTTTTATGTACAGTAAATATTGTCATTTGACTTACCAGCTCAATTAAAAAAATGAAGAAAAAATAAATAATAAATAAATAAATTTAATACACACTGAAAAAGATTATGTCTGCAAAACTGTTGCAAACTATTTATATGGGTTGAATTTAAACAAACAAAGCTGAGCAATGTTCAACTTAATTTGTTTGTTTAAATTCAGCCCAAATAAATTGTTTACAACCACTTAACGTAAAAAAAAATTTGTAAATCCAAGGAATCAACTTTGAATCATTTTTTAAGTGAAGACATTTTATACTTCATGTTTTTAAACATAATTATTTTAGTTAAACTTAAAGACATTGCTTCATGATTGACAAACACGCGCACACACAAACAAAACAAAATATTTCTAAATGTTGAATGTTGGCAGTCAGTTCATGTTACGTTTGGTTGTATGTGTTTTATGTTTCAGCTCAATAAAAACAAACAAATAAATAAATAAATATAGACCAGTTTTCTGTATCATCTCTATACGAAATAACAGCTTTTTACCAATGTTTATGCATCTTACAAATAATGACACACACACACAAAGAGTGTTGCTGCTTGTTTAAACTTCTTATTGCTGAATCAACACAATTTTGGAGATTTTTGGAGGAAACTTAATTGTTTTATGTTCAATCCACTTAAATTTGTTACGTTAGCTTAATTGATTTGAATCGAGACAACCTGAATGAATTGTGTGTAACCCAATGCAATAAACAAATGCTAAATAATATACATAAATTACACTCATATCTAATATTGGGGATAAAAATTATGCAAACATTCATCCAATCATTCATTTTTCTTCAGCTTAGTCCATTTATCAGGGTTGCCACAGCGGAATGAACCGTCAACTAATTCGACATAAGTTTTACGCAGCGGATGCCCTTTCAGCTGTAACCCAGTACTGGGAAACACCCATACACATTCATTCACACCCACACTTATACACTTATACTTATACACTACAGCCAATTTAATTCATCCAATTCCACTATAGTGCATGTGTTTGGACAGTGGGGGAAATCGGAGCACCCGGAGAAACCCCACGCCAACATGGGGAGAGCATGCAAACTTCACACAGAAATGCCAACTGACCCAGCCGGGACTCGTACCGGTCTTGCTGTGAGGCGACAGTGCTAACCACTGAGCCACCGTGTGTGTGTAAATGTTCATTATTGGCCGACTGTCTCTTTAACTGCGGCAGTGACTTCACTCTTTCTTTGAGTGCTGTAATAGATGTAATAGAAGTGAAATTTCTTTAAAGCTGAACGTCTGCGGGCTCTTAATGTGTACAGCCGCAAAACTCATGCCTCTCAGCAGGACATTTCATCCTCCGCTTCAGTTCCTGCACTCCTTTTCCTCTCTTTTTTCCACCTAAAGCTAAACGCCAGGAGCGGGAAATAAATAATCAAGAATTAGGCATACTTTTATCATAACAGAGAGGCGTTTGAGTGATTTCTGAGGCGCTTCTCTTTTGATTTCACCATGCTTTAATTGCCTTCAACGTCTCTTTTATTGAAAGTATTAGCTAAATTGCATCAGTTTAGCTGTTTCTTTCCGAAAGAGTGGATGGATTCTTTTAGTTATGAACTGTGATTGAATTAAAGGTGCTGTCTGTAAGTTTTTGACCCCTCTAAAGCATAAAAATATCATAATATATTTGCAGATATTTAAGAATCATGCTAAGTGAACATCCTTGTTTATCTAAAAAACAATGCTGAAGTCAGATATTCTGCTTTTGAAAATGTTTGTTACGTGCTGGAACGGCGTTCCTTTTGTTTTGGTTCTTTTAACCTGCACAAAAGTGCAGTTATACTTAAGTGAAAAGTTATACTTAAACTTATATATTCGAAATACTGTGAATTATGAAAAGTGACACTGACAACAACTTTTCTGAATGCTGTGAGCGCACTGCGAGTCATGTGACTACAACTAACTAATCAGCTTCACACTTTGTGTGGAATATACACATTCAGTAATAAGACTGATTACCACAGACAAACACAGAGCACCCATACACTGCAGTGCTTTTTACTTTTCTTCATCATTAATACTTGTATCAGAGTGACAACAATGTTTTGTCAGCTTGTCATCCTCTGAGAAAACGGTTGATGGTTGCCTATAACAGACGCCACATTTACTAGGTTTAGGGTTGGGGTAGGGTTATACATTAATAAAACACAATTAAATGGGTAAGTTAATAAATAATATGAACAATTCTCTGTATAATTACAGTTTTTAATATTAGTGTTGGTTGGGTTTAGGATTGGACTAGGGGTAGGCCTTAATAAAATACAGTTAAATGGGTAATTTAATAAATAATATTATTAATACTCTATATTATTACTGTTTTACATTAGTGATGGTTGTGTTTAAGGTTGGGGTAGGGTTTTACGTTAATAAAATACAATCTAATGGGTAATTTAATAAATAATATTAATAATACTCTATATCATTACTGTTTTTACATTAGTGTTGGTTGAGTTTAAGGTTGGGCAAGGGGTAGGCCTTAATAAAATACAGTTTAATGGGTAATTTAATAAATAATATGAATAATACTCTGTATAATTACTGTTTTTACATAGTGTAGTTGTGTTTAAGGTTGGGCTAGGGTTATACGTTAATAAAATACAGTTTAATGGATAATTTAATAAATAATATTAATAATACTCTATATTATTACTGTTTTTACATTAGTGTTGGTTGTGTTTAAGGTTGGGCTAGGGGTAGGCCTTAATAAAATACAGTTTAATGGGCTATTCAATAAATAATATGAATAATACTCTGTATAATTACTGTTTTTACATTAGTGTTGGTTGTGTTTAAGGTTGGGCTAGGGGTAGGCCTTAATAAAATACAGTTTAATGGGTAATTTAATAAATAATATGAATAATACTCTGTATAATTACTGTTTTTACATTAGTGTTAGTTGTGTTTAAGGTTGGGCTAGGGTTATACGTTAATAAAATACAATCTAATGGGTAATTTAATAACTTCCATGAATATTACTCAATATAATGACTGTTTTTACATTGGTGATGGTTGGGTTTAGGGTTGGGCTAGGGGTAGGCCTTAATAAAATACAATTTAATGGGTAATTGATAATAATATAAATAATACTTGGTATATTACAATTTTACATTAGTGATGGTTGGGTTTGGGCTTAGGGTAGGGGTAGATGTTAATTCAATTAATGGCTAATTTAATCAATTATATGAATAATACTCATATTATTATTAATATGAATGATATATAAATATAACTTTGACTGTAGCTGTATCCCTTCTAGCAACAATAACAAATAAATTAAAGTTTTGTTACGGTTATTGTTACGGTGTAAACAGGCCAATTGTCAAAATTCAAAGAAGCGTTGCACCTCAAACTGGACAATAAACAATGCACTGTGCATTATTTGCACACTCTCTTGTACATTGTGGCACCTTAATTGAAATAAATAATAAAAAAGAATTCTAAAAATGCACCTCGCACTTCACAAGCTTCTTAGACGCGATATGTGAACGGCCCTCTCAGACGGTGTTTAAAAAGAAAACCCAAATGCCAGGATAAAAGCAGAAACATCTTTGACTGTAGACTGAAGAACTCCACTGTAATTGCGGAGAGTTCAGAGATGTACAGGAGTGTGTGTGAGGGACACAGATGACGCTGCTGGACACACTGATGGAGTGGGCAAAAGAGCAGTCAATCTGCCTTGACCCACATTCCTCAGCTAACGATGCCCTGTGGGCGCGATGCCAATCTCTCATTAACACACACACACACACACACACACTGGCGTCCCTCTGCCCTTTATCGGGATGTGCCTAAAGCTGACCTTCAGGGTCCTGCTGAAAACCTACAGTGAACATGAGAGATGCACAGGTGCAGAAACACACACACACACACACACACACACTGGACATAATGAAAGGTGGCAGATAGAGGACTTTCGGCACTTCTGAGAAAAGCAAAACACCTCTCGTTATCTCTTCTCTTTGTTAAAGTCGCTGCCTCTTTCCTCATGCCATGTTGTATTGTTATGAACAGTTCATCTGGGAATGTTTGCCATATTTTAATATTAAATGCACATGTGACTTTTATTCCTCTTGTTTTTTTGCCACCTGTCACTCATATGTAGACACTGTTTACAATCCTAATTGATTACTAACCTAATCACTAGTATTCTGACCATTAAAATGTTGCTATTATTATTATTATCATTATTATCATTATTATTATTATTATTATTATTATTATTATTATTATTATTATTATTATTATTATTATCATTATTCTTATTATTCTTCTTCTTCTTATTATTATTATTATTATTATTATTATTATCATTATTATTATTATTATTATTATCATTATTATCATTATCATTATTATTATTATTATTATTATCATTATTATTATTATTATTATTATTATTATTATTATCATTATTATCATTATTATTATTATTATTATTATTATTATTATTATCATTATTATTATAATAATAATAATTTTATATTTCTATAATCATTTAATAACAACAATAATTTAATAATTTAATCAACTTTAAATAAACCAGAATAAGCTAAATACAATGTAGTAAATAAACAATCACCAATATAGAACAAACACACAGGGAAAGAGAGAAACAGACAGAATTTGAAATTGTACCCTCGTAAAATTACGAGTACGCTTCGTTTTCCTTTACGATTTTATAATTACAGATGCGTGAAGGCTTGAATTAACTCCACAACAAATACATCAAATACCTGTTGGGAAAGTTCTTACTGTAGTATTTCTCACAAATGTTACGTGAGGTCTGCTTCCTTCATGTCTGTCACTGTGCTGTTTATCTGACGCAGCCGAGGCGGAGATTGACGCACACTCTGACATGCACGTGGGAATTGGTGGGTGGGAAGAAACCAGCATTAAAGGCACAGGCACCAAAAACAGCTACAATGTGTTTAGAGCTGAAAATTCCCACATTCTGAAAGGTCTAATAAATAATCCGACGGGTGTTTTGAGCTGAAACTTTACACACACATTTGGAAACACAAATGACTTATATTGCATCTTGAAAAGGGGGTAAAATAGGTGCCCTTTAATATTTCATAGTCAAAAGTTTAATGGTTTTATTATGTTTCCTCAACAGCTGAAATCTGATGGCAGCATTTCTACGTGATCCCATTCCTGATCAAACACAAGTGAACAATTTACAACATCATCCTCACACACCTACTGCAAACCTGCCATAAAAAGCACTCATAAACACACACACACACTTCACACACACAAAGAGAAACCCATCTTTAAGAGAATCCTGGATTCCTCTGAATCAGACCACACCATGTCGAAGGATAACTGCAAGCAAGTGGGCTGCAAACACAAAGAGCGCAAACCCAAAAAGCCGCACTACATCCCGCGGCCATGGGGCAAACCCTACAACTACAAATGCTTCCAGTGCCCCTTCACCTGCATGGAGAAATCCCACCTGTACAACCACATGAAGTACAGCCTGTGCAAAAACTCCCTGTCGCTGCTAATCGAGTCCGACTGGCCCTATAAAAAAGACCAGCTCCGGCTCCAGCAGGCAGCCGTCCGCTCTCGAAGCCCAGCGAAAGCTCACTCTGAGCAGGCGACAACCCCAGACGAGCCCTCGCACTCATCAGCCAATCTGGAGGAGGAAGAAACTAATAAAAGAGACGAAAAAGATGAAGACATCCAAGAAGCAAATGCAGAAAACCTATCAGAAGCGTGTTCAAGACGATCGAAGCCATCAAAACAAGAAGCCGAATTGGTGATGGCGGACATGTTTCATTAGAAGAGCAACTTTTGCGAGCGGCGCTCAGTGGAGGTGGAGTCAAAGCTGAGACACTACAGGCTGTCAAAAACATGTCTGTCGGGCCCGGCCGCGCTGCTTTCAGAACAATGGCGCATACTTAGCAATCAAACATCCAATGTGAAGCCAAAACCAGACGTGGCGGCTCCATCGTTACCCTGCTATCCTCCAGTCTCAACGAGTCAAATCGAATGCTCAGATACGCCAGCATTCAATCTATCTTTACTCGGTGTGGGCTATCCTTTGGCTCCAGGACTTCTGTCATATTTAAATCCGACGCTGAGCAATGCAAACCCATCGAACACACCACTACCGTTCCTAGCATCACAGCTAGCGCACTCACAGAGACACTCAGAGCGGCCTCTGCTCCCTCCTCATCTGTATTATCCATTCCTGTGTGAACACACATTTGGAGCGACTCCTTCTTCATCAGCATCTGAAGCCAGTAAACTCATTAAAGCTCCGTCTGTGGGTCTTCAGCCGCCTTCATATCCTCCAAAACTGAGCCTGTGGAAGGTGCCGGCGCTGCGGCCGGCGTCCAGCCAGAGCTCCCCGGCTGCAGTCTGGACATCCCCCACACACTCGTCCCCAGAGCCGAGCCTCGGGGCACTGCAGGAGCGAGTACGGGCACGGGACGTAAAGAGCGGCTGGCAGCAGGAGGCGTCGAGTCTGAAGAGAACAGCAATGGCAGGGTTTGACTCCCATGGTGCACCGGTGGAGAAGAAACCAGCGCTGGAGATCGGCCTCGAGTCTCTGAAAAACACTCAGAAATCTGCATCCATCGCTGCCTTGATGTCCAGCAGGATGCCCATGCACAACAGGTGAGACACTATTACTTATTAATAATGGAATATTACAGCACACAAAAATTTTGAAATAGGTGTCACGGTGGCACAGTGGGAAGCACAATCGCCTCACAGCAAAAGAAAGTCACTGGTTTAAGCCCCGGCTAGGTCAGTTGACATTTCTGTGTGGAGTTTGCATGTTTTCCCCATGTTGGCGTGGGTTTCCTCCGGGTGCTCCGGTTTCCCCAACAGTCCAAACACATGCGGTACAGGTGAACTGGATAAACTAAATTGGCCATAAGAATGTGTGTGAAAAAGTGTGTATAGGTGTTTCCCAGGGTTGAGTTGTGGCCGGAAGGGCATCCGCTGCGTAAAACATATGCTGGATAAGTTGCCGGTTCATTCCACTGTGGCGACCCCTGATTAATAAAGGGACTAAGCTGAAAAGAAAATGAGGGAAAGAAAGAAAGTTATGAAGTAAAAATTATTTCAAATAAATAGCATTATAAGCGCCTAGTTTACCTTTTGCCCATACATTATATAAAAAAATACTCAAAATTTGCTCAGAGGAAACAAAATGTCACCAAAATATTGGTCACACGCAGGAAGAAATTAAAAAATAATAGTGTATATATATATATATTGTTTATAAGTAATGCCAATAAACTGTAATAAAAATAAATAAAAACATATACAGTATCTATTTTTTTGTGTGTGAATCTGGTTAACTTTGGTCTTTCTATCCACTACTTGATATAAAAAAAATTATATTTTAATATAAATTAAACATCAAAATCATTATTGGTTCTCTGGATTTGGACTGACAGATTATTAAATAGTATTGGCTATTTTATATAAGATAAATACAATTTTAAATGTAAAAATTTCAAATGTCAATTAACCTCAAATTTATTATTGGTTCTCTTGGTTTGGAGTTATAGGTAAGTATTTAGAGTAATTAATAAATTTAATTATTAATAATTATTAATAAAATTAATAATTAAATTAGATAATTCAATATTAATAATCATTATTGTTAATAATTAATTAATAATTTATTCTACTATAATAGATTAGAATAATTATATTAATTATTACTTATTTAATTATACAGAATGATTATCCCTCCAGTATATTTTTTCCCAATTTCTGTTCAACAGAGAGAAGATTTTCCAACACATTTCTAAACATAATAGTTAGAATAACTCATTTTTAATAACTGATTTATTTATTTTATCTTTGCCATGATGACAGTAAATAATATTTGACTGATTTTCAGGATACTAGTATTCAGCTTAAAGTGACATTTAATGGCTTAACTAGCTTAATTAGGCAAGTTAGGATAATTAATAATTAATAATGGTTTGTTTAGTAGACAATTGAATGAAAATAATGCCTAAAGTGGCTAATAATATTGACCTTAAAATGATTTTAAAATATTAAAAACTGTTTTATTCTAGTTGAAATAAAACAAATAAGACTTTCTCCAGAAGAAAAAATAGTATAGGAAATACTGTGAAAAATTCCCTGCTCTGTTAATCATTATTCACAGAAAGGCTAATAATTTAGACTTCAACTGTATATCTAATGAAACGTTGTGTGTACCCGCAGCGCCAGCTCGTCCCCGCTGCATCTGTCTGAGCAGCTGGAGGCCAGACAGAGAGGAATGGAGAGAGAATCGGCGCTCCTGCAGGACTTCGGCACATTATTACAGGAGTACCAGCTCACCGAGCAGCGCGCCGCGTCCCTTCCGGAGCAGTGCCATCTGTGGGCACACCTGGGCAAGATCCGCACGGAGCTCTCGCATATTCAACAGGCACTAGAGCGGACGGCTCGATCCAACGAAGGACCTCTGGATCTGTCAGTCAAAAAGGATCAGCCGCTAATGGTCAATGCAATTCCTGGAGAAACTAAAGCTGAAGACTTCTCTGAAACTGAAGATGATGAAGATGAAGACGATGATGATGATGAAGATGATGGTAAAGACAGACGCAAGTGTTCTCTGGACGCGCTGATGAAGCTGAACCCGCTGGTGAAGACGGAGGTGTTGACAGGCAGCGCTGAAGCTCTGTGGCACAGCAGGACCACAAAGTGTGAAGCGGATTCAAGTGTCCTTCTGTGCTCCAAAACACCCAACAGACCCCCGTCCATCCAACATCTGGACACACTCTGTCCCGGCAGCCCCCTCACAACCACTGACACACTGGTGTAGAAGAGATCTCACACACACAATGGACAAAACTAGCAGGCAAATGCTCAGATGTACAGCTGAAGTCTAAACTATTGCTATTAATATTGTCCATTTTTAATTAGCTTTTAAATATTTCACAAGTGATGTTTAACCCTAGTGCACTGATTAAATTCACAACCCTTCCGCATAAAAACATTTACCAAATTAAACTGCTGTAAAATTGTATTAGATAAATATATATATATATATTTGGCATAAATCTGTTAATCAACCTCAGCCCTGATCCAAACTACTAAATGTTTGTTAAAAATACAGGATTTTGACACTTTAATTGCCAATTTTGTAAATGATGTCACTGAATTGGTGAAAAAAACATGCAAAATGGCATATTTTCAATATAAAAAGTAATTGTGGACTGGATGTTTTTACCTTTTACTAGTCTTTGACATGTAAAAGATTAGTAACAGCACTGCCGCTGATGCATTGTTAGTTTAGTGCAGCATAAGATTTCATTTTTTTTCTCCCTAATTTACTGTTGGAGGCTGTTTTTGCCCCATTGACCTCCATTATAACCACATTTTTAATTGCAAGGCCATGCAGAAAATAATCACGCATTGATTGTTGGTGGTTTTCCCTGTTGGGAAGAGGTTAAATTGTCATTTTTACTGTTGATTAGGGCTGTGCGATTAATCGAAAACTAAATCGCGATTGCGTTTTGAAACATAGCGATTAGCTAATCGCAAGAGGCTGCAATTAAACTTCCCCCACCCAGAGCAAACTGCAGTCTTACTAGCTGACCGAGTGAGCACGCTTACGTTCTGCCCAATCAGAATTGAGCAACCAAACTATGCGGAACGCCCACAATAAAAACAAACAAACAGGAAATCGTGAACGAGTGGGATGATAGCATCTGCCGCTTCAAAAGCATTACTAGACGAATCAATATCAAAGAAAAACAGCACGTCAGTAATATGGGAATATTTTGGTTTCAAAGTCACAGACACTAAATAAAACCAGGTCACATGCTGTCGTAGAATTGTGGGCACAACATGAGGAAATACAACAACCAGCATCTAAAAAGCACCACATGAGGAGCACCACACCACGGCTATATGAGGAGCGTCTTGTTAAAAGTCAACTGAAGTATTGCCAGTGACACTCAGTCTAGTAGCAAGCAAAGTACAATTTCACAGTTGTTTACTAATATAATTTAATATCTTTTCAGTTCCTTTTTTAACTAATACTCAGTGCATTTGAGCAGTAAGAAGCTACAAATCACATTGAAATCGCAAAATCTGCCAAAAAAGTCACACTTAGATATTTTCCCCAAACCACACAGCCCTAGTCTTGATCATCAGTTGGCAGCATTAACCCTTTAGATAGACCTGTGCAAAAATAACTTAGTTTCTGGATTTTATATGGTGTTATATGGAGTATAACAGCAAATCTTTTCATCCCGAACATAACGAAAGGGTAGTAAGTTCGCCCAGAGTGTATTGTTGAGGTTTTTTAATTTTCAATGCATTTCCCAAAATATGGACACAGTCCTCGCTGCGGTCAGGTGATGTGCTGGACCAGATCCACTCTTTCAGATGAGACATTAAACCGAGGTCCTGACTCTCTGTGGTCATTAAAAATCCCATGGCACTTCTTGTAAAGAGTAGGGGTGTAACCCTGGTGTCCTGGCCAAAGTCCCTCTATCGGCCCTTATCCATCATGGCCTCACAATCATCCCCATATGTATTACTGTCTCTCCACTCCACCTATAGCTGGTGCATGGTGAGGTCCATTATCGTGTGGCTGCCATCGCATAATCTAAGTGAATGCTGCACACTGGTGTGGAAAGACCCCCCTCATGATTGTGAAGTGCTTTGGGTGTATGGTCATACACGATAAATGTGCTATATAAATACACACAAAAATCCACACATTACACTACATAACTGATGATTGCCTACACCTCCCCCCTTCCCTAAACCCAACCATCACAATAGCATTGGCGTTACCTTAGTGGGCGGTACAATGTCCACTCTGTATTGGACCTGGTCCAGTATGTCATCCTGGTTACAGACTGCAGCGAGGACATCTGGAAAATACGTGTCAAAAAAAGATTTGCTTTAATTTTTTAAACATGTTTTTGAACATAATTTAGATTTTAAATTTTTATTTTTTTACAAAACTTTTTTTTTGTCTTTGTTATTTTGGCAAGTCATTGGACAACAGTTTGTTCTGTAACCAATCAGAAAATAATAATAAAAATACTGACCTCAAAATATAGTCTATAATATTGAAATCCCTTTTATTCAAGCTAAACTATAATAAATATGACTTGTCCAGCATTAAACAAGAATAGTAAGAAACAATGGGAAGATTTTCTTGCTCTGTTAAACATCACTTGGGAAAAACTTGATAAAGAATTTAAATTTCTACTCGATTTTTCGTTCAGCTGTACTGAATCTGTGTTTCACATGATCTTAAACATTTGGTCTTTTTTAAGCAAGGATGTATTAAATTGATCAAAAACGATAGTCACAAAAAATATATATTTAACTTTCTACTCATCAATAATTCCAAAAACAAAGCAAACGTATCAAATTATTTCAACCGTGAGCCACTTTGGACAAAAGCATCTGTTAAATGACTAAATGTAAATGTATTTTAATGCTGAAAAATGTGAATATACTGCTTCTTAGATCATCTAATCAGAATATATGAATGATTTCAGAGGATGATCTGACATGGAAAAATCCCATCACATCACAGGAATAAATTATATTGAAACATCCATGCACAGAGAAAACACAATGATAAGAATATTTCAGATTATTAATACTACAGCCTTGGTGAGCATGAGAGACTTCTTTTAGAAACATTTTTTATGTAAAAATCAAACAACGAGATGACAAAATAAAGCACCTTATGCCAAAAATAGCTGATGGAGAACTAGTACCTGCACTAACTTGATTTAAATCTTTACTTGATTAAGATTGATTCAATCCTTTGTACAGTGACAATGATTCAACCCAGATGAGAAAAACAAATAAGGGTTGAGTGACTACAACTGTTTTTATTTTGATGCACTTGTATGTGATACATTAATATCATTTTTGACGTATTATTTCTTTATTTATTTATCATTTATGTGCTCGGCTTTCTTGTCTTCTGTAAATAATGAACATTTCAAATCTTCTAAATGAGATGATTGTTTCGCACAATAAAACCAATGCAAATCTCCTGTCGTTGTTTCATCTGTTACAGTGCATAAGGTAATCTGTAATAAAATAGTTTTAGCTCTTTTGTGGATATTTTGGCTTTTATAAGAGGGATAGTTCACCCAAAAAAATGAGAATTTACTCACTATTTACTCTGCATCAACTGGTTACAGACCTATATGAGTTTCCTTTTTCAGTTGAACACAAAAGAATACGCTTTGAAGAATGTTGGAACCATTGACTTCCATAGAAAAAATAACAAAAACAATGGAAGTCAATGGTTACCGGTTACCAACATTTTTGGAAATAAATTATCTTGTGTTTAAGAGAAGTAAGATATTCATACAAGTTTGTGACAAAATTAGTTAATTAACAGCTTCCGTATGCCGTAATTCACAGGGTTTTTTTTTTTTTTTTTGTTCATTTATTTCAGTTATGAAATGCATTATGGGACATTATTTAATCTTTGCTTATTTGACTTTAGATGTTGAAAATTCAACAGTGAATTTTAACAAAGTAACTTTTATTGACAATTTAGTAGTTTGAAACAATACCCAGCAGACACAGGACGTCAACATGACATCAGATTGATGTAGTACCCTAACGCCGTGGGGACGTTGAATTTTGTTCACGTCAAAATCCAACGTCAATGTCCAGCGTTTAACCTAAAATCAACCAAATATCAACGTCTAATGATGTTACAGCTTGACGTTGTGTGGATGTTGCCACTATGACGTCTATCAGTCGTTGAATTTCGAGTTGCCATACCTAGTGAATAAATGTCAGTATTTGATGTCAATATGATGTTGGCTTGACGTTGGATTTTGATCACTTTCCAACACAACCTAAAATCAACCAAATATCAATGTCATTTGACGTCGTTAATGGACATTAAAATAACATTGTCCTTAGACGCTGGCTAGATTTTGGTTGCCATACCTGACGAATAAATATCAGTATTTGACGTTAATATGATGTTGGTTGAGATGTTGGCTCGACGTTGGATTTTGGTTACTTTCCAGCACAACCTAAAATCAACCAAATATCAACGTCTAATGATGTTACAGCTTGACATTGTGTGGATGTTGGCATTATGACGTCTATCAGACGTTGAATTTTGGTTGCCATACCTGGCGAATAAATGTCAGTATTTGATGTCAATATAATGTTGGCTCGACGTTAGATTTTGGTCACTTTCCAACACTACCTAAAATCAACCAAATATCAACGTCACTTGACGTCGTTATTGGACATCAAAATAACATTGACGCTGGCTAGACATAGAATGTCTGATGTCACAACCTAAATCTAACCTAATATTAACATCTTATGACGTTGTGTGCCTGCTGGGTAAATAGTATAATAAATTATGTTTTTAATATTTGCTTATGCTTGTGAAGCACTTTGAGTCACATTTTTTGTGATATACAAACTGCTACACAAATAAAAATGTATTATTATTATCATTATTATTATTATTATTATTATTATTATTATTCTGGGAAAAATAAATAGCGATTAATCACATTCAAAATAAAAGTGTGTTTAGACATAATTTAAATGAGTGTACTGTGTATATTTATTATGTATATAATACACATGTGCATGCATATATTTGAGAAAATGTATATTTATTTTCAGATATAACATTTATGTGTGTATGATACAAATTATATACACATTTAAATATCTATGTAACAAAATTGTTTGGTATAGTTTAATTCGTATGTGTGTAATATATATATATATATATATATATATATATATATATATATATATATCAGTGTTTCCTCTAGGATTTTTTCCAGCTGTGGTGGCAGGCCTTTTTTTACACAGATCTACCAGCTACCTGTGGCGTTATTTCAATGACAAATGTCGGGAGCGCAGTATTAGAAGTCGAGATCGCATTTATGTAATAGCCTACGAGCACGTGCCCGTGCACAAAACTTCTTGCACGCCCCCTCAAAAATAAGCTGCTTCAAGAGCGCGCAGATCTTCTTGTGCGCTCTCAAATAAACGCTGCTGAGGTGCGATTTAGTGCGTTTATGTAACGAGTAGGTCTCCAGCATTTATTACCTTTGCTAGGAATATTTATTAATGCGTCCTAAAATAAAGTGAAACGGCTATACGTCGTGTTTGCTGGCCTGACGCATCACGCACCTGTCACAGTCAGCCAGTCAGTCAGTCAGCACGTAACCTTAAAGTGTTAAACAAATGATGCACAGCACTACTACGGTCGGTTACAGAAAAGATTGCGCTGTTATAATTCACTTACCTTTTAATACGTTTTGGTGCGATTATCACCCGCTATTAAAAAAATTGAATGTTTTGAATGAGAAGCTGTAATGTAGCCGTGGCAGGATGAATTTTGGCGTGGCGCCCCGCCATGGAAGAATGAATGTAGCGGAAACTATGTATATATAATACACACACATAATATGTCAACAAACTTTTATTTTGGATGTGATTAATGACGATTTATCTTTGCTCAGCAAATCTATTATTATTATTATTATTATTATTATTATTTAGAGAATTAGGCTGTAAATACAGAAAAGATACTGGAAGTGTATTACCATATTTTTAAAACCATAATTCAAACACTAATACAGACAATATGTCACTTTAAACTATTAAAAACATCAACATTAAAAGCTGTTTGAGGAAAGATTAAGGTCCTATAATGCAATTCAAAAGCATAAAGACAGGAGAAAATAAAACATTGATCAAAATATGGAAAACTGTAAATTTACTGATATTTTTACACTGTAAATGGTCACAGAATGTTCAGTATGAATGAACTTAAGCTGAAGTGCTACAGTATAAACAGCATGACTGCGCAGCACACAGAACAAACACAGCCAGACAGATGAAGTGAATGTTTGGTCAGCGGTGTAAAGTAGGGTAAACGGGTCATACAGGTGTACAGTATTGCTCCTGACGTGTTGCTCTGCTGTGATAAAGGTGAACTCTGACCGTGAGCTGAACCTGAGCTGAAGATCCTCCAGATTTAAAGGTCAAAGCTCCCGGGACCAGGCGTTTGACGTCCCATCACACCCGAAACCTCTCGCCTGATTTTACACACATGAGCCCGAAAGGTCAGCCGCCAAAAACACAGGTGTAGAAGTGAAGACGCTCACTGCAGAGAGAGAAAAAACACACACAACATCCACACTGTAAAAAAAAATCCTGGTTGCCTTCATCAAATTAAGCTGAATCAAATCAAGCTGAATCAAATTAATATTATGAGTCCATTGAACTTATATTATGTTGAACTGACTTAAAATAGCTCGCGTAACTGATAAAATTAAGTTAGAACATGATTAACTTGGTTTAATAAGTTACACTGACCTAAAACATATGCTGTCAGGACTAATACATGTTTTATAGTGCTTGATTAGCATTTTAAATCTGCTCATTTCCTACAATCTCTCCAGGATTTTGTGAGACTAATGGATTTTTGTGAATATTCAATATTGGATAACACTGACATCACACTATTTTGTTTTTCTGCCATATATATTGAGATATTAATGTAATTTCATAACATCAATGAAAAAACTATTTGGAAATAATTTATAAGTTAGCATTGTGCTCATTTTGTAGGGAGTGTGTTTATTATAAAGTATAAATAAACAAATCGCAAGCATAAATGAATGCAATAGGTCAAAGATACAACTGAAATAGTGCTTTGTGGATATTCTAACAGTATTGAGGTCAAATGTAAAATAGCACTGTGATGTAATCAAATGTAAAATAACATGGTATAGTCTTTGTTGTAATAAAAAACACAATTAATCTTTGTTAAAGCTGAGTATTTTGTAATTTCTTGTGCCTAAATGGTTTAAACTAGCTTGAAATCTCACACAGTCATTCAATCTTAAAAAAATGTAAGCATCATTCAGCCTTAAAAATACATTAGGATTAAGATTTGCTTGTGTTAAGCACTGTCTCCTGGTTAATTCTAATCAAAACAGAACACTACAGATTCTAGGATGCGATATCGATGCTGAAACCATATATTGTGCAGCTCTATTTCAGGGCAAAACACAAGAATTGAAGCAAATAATGCTATCGGTTTTCAGAAAAGCTGTCACAAGATCAGTCATTTTAAGTGGCAGATATATATTTTAACAAAGTAAAATCCTGGAGGACTGTTCATACTTTTATTTTAATTATCATTATTGTCTCAGTCATTAAAACGTACACGTTTCATCTTGAAACAGTGATTTTAAATAGAATAATTGTAAAATAACTCGAGCTGATCTGATATTTATTGAGATTTGCTGCATTTAACCTTGAAACAACAAACTAAGACTATCTTTAAATAAAAATATGATCTAAATAAAATGCATATAAAACAACAAACAGTCTCTCCATGACTTGATCTGTGTTCTAAAATGACTGATTTGTGATAGCTTTTGTCAAAATTTATGGCATAATTTGCTTTAAATTGTGTGTTTAGCTGTGAAAATAAATACACACCTTTTCTTTTCTCAAAGATCACTCATATTCTCAAAGACCACTGGACTCTTAAAATCTTGGAGAGTCTGAATAAAACAATATAACATAATAAAAACATGCTTTAAATGACAATAGCTTTATTTAAAACTCAGACGAAAGGTTTAAGACTTTTACAGAATAAAGAAAGGTTAATCTAAATAGCTTATTTTTCTAATCTTAATCCATAAAATGAAAAATCGTTCATCCATTTTCGGAAAAAAAATGTTTAATGCAATTTCAATGACTTTTGATAGAGAAAAGAAAAGCTGTGACTTTTTTTATAATTAGAGGTTTTATCCAAAACGACTTACAAATGAGGATAAAAGAAGCACTTCAAATCCCCAGAGAGCAGCAATATATATGCCACGACAGCTAATTTATATTTTTTTGTTTTGTTTTTTGCAATAGCAGTGAATAATACTAGTAATTAGCAACACAACGTCCATAATTAAACG
>NC_079458.1:4453571-4456071 GCF_903798145.1 Danio aesculapii
GGACCAACGCTCCATTCATTCATTCAGAATCAGAAATCAGTGTTCGTTCGTTCACTTCAGTCATGAGTGTTCAGTTAGCAGTGGTGGATGACAAATCAGCCACTTACAGCTGAAGTCAGAATTATTAGCCGTTCTGTGAATTTTTTTCTTTAAAATTATTTCCCAAATGATGTTTAACAGAGCAAGGATTTTTTTTACAGTATTTCCTATAATATTTTTTCTTCTGGAGAAAGTCTTATTTGTTTTATTTCAGCTAGAATAAAAGTAGTTTTAATTTTTTTAAAGCATTAAGTTCAATATTATTAGTTCCTTAAGGAATATTTGTTTTGGATTTTCTACAGAACAAACCACTGTTATACAATGACTTGCCCTAACTAATTACCCTAACTTACCTAGTTAAGCCTTTAAATGTCACTTTAAGCTGAATACTAGTATCATGAAAAATATCTAGTCAAATATTATTTACTAACATCATGGCAAAGATAAAATAAATCAGTTATTAGAAAAGAGTTATTAAAACTATTATGTTCAGAAATGTGTTGGGAAAATCCTCTCTCCATTACAGTTTTTTAACAGACGCTAGGACACATTTGTCAATACTTAGGTCACTTTTGCAGAACTCTTGACACAGTGAGCACAACAGAAGTCTATGTGGGCTAAAATGAGAATCAATTATTATTGTTTTGGCACAAAATGCATTCAGTGACTACATCTCTCAAATTTCATCGATCCTTTTCTCACTCAGACACAACAACTGCCAATAATCTGTGTATGTACAGGATACTTTGCATGTGCTTACATACTGTTTTCAAAACTGTTAAACTTCTGTTCAACACAATAGCATCATGCAAAACTAAGTAAGATGGCAAAATTCAACAGCAATATTTTATTGAAACATATTTCAGGTCTAAAAATGCAGTTTTACCAGCCGGATTAGCATTACTATTGTCTCTGTATCAGTGGATGGTGTGTACACAAATTCTTGTATTTTGAATTACTTAGTGCAAAAAATAAAAATAAAAAAAATAAATAAATAAATAAATAAATAAATACATAAATAAATACATAAATAAATAAATAAATAAGCAAAATAAAATATTGAGGAGTTTTGCATCATATATTGCAGTTATAAACAATAAATATTGAAATTATAAACAGAGATGTGACCTTGTTTTACACAAGAAAACACTGTGTAATGCTACATGTTGTTAGTGTTTTTAGGATTGTTTTGTGGGTGATAAAGTGTGTTTGTGGGCTGTCAAATGAGTTTATTTGAGACCTGAATGAAGTGTTTAGGTAGTTGTAGTGCATTTTGAATGTGAAATTTTGAATTTGAAAGTCGATTAGGAGAATTGTGTGAAGAGTTTTGACCTAAGTATTGAGAAATGTATCCTAGCGTCTGTAAAAAACTGTAAAATTGGAGAAAAAAAATACAGGAGGGCTAATAATTCTGATTTCAACTGTAAGTGCCTGTGTTGTTCATCCACCACTGCTGACTGAACACTCATGACTGAAGTGAACGAATGAACACTGATTTTTGATTGAAAAGCACAGACACCCTAATAAAATATTACTCTAGTAAAAATGTAAAGTCATTGGACTCTATTTTAACACTAAAAGTTCAAAATCTAAAGTACATGGTGCATGCACTAAGGGCATGTTAGAATCTACTTTTGCTACTTTAAGCAGGGGAAAAAACTTTGTTGCACCAAGCGCATGGCCTAAAAGGGTTCTGCTTATTCTCTTAATGAGTTATGGGCGTGTCTTAGGCATTACATGTATTAAACCAATCAGAGTCTCATCTCCCATTTCCTGTAAGAGAAAAACTGAATGCTTCACTAGTGTGAAAATGATTAAAGACTATCAATGGGACGAGCCTTTTCCATTCGGCAGCGATTCGGGAAGCGGATTTCACTCAAGACATCCATTACATATTTAGTTTCAGCATTTCATTTGTTAAGTGCAAAGAATGGTTTCAAAAACTATTTCTAAAATCAGTTCTAATTATCAGCAATGAACAATAACAGCGATGTGTGGTCAATAAAAAAACATCAGTTTTATCCAAGCACACTTCCTATTCCTATGCCCTTATATAATGATGCATACAACATCGGTTCATTGTGAAAACGTAGACCTATATACATTTCTGGAGATCGCAAATTATGTATCCAGAAGTATGTATGGCTGTATTTCGTCTTTAAAACAAAGGCTACTTGGCGCTATGACGCTGTTCCTTTTTGCGCTTACCAGCTGACCACATACCTCTGTATGGATGGCTTTCGGCTGTTACCAGTTTGTCCAGTGGCTCAACGCGTATGTCGCCGGACTTAAGATGCAGAGAGAAGTTGACCATGACAACGAGGTTCGAGTCCAGTGAAAAACGGTTCCAGAAACTGAGTAAAACAAATGCCAAAAATTAAATAAACAGGAAATAACAGGGTGAGAATGTGGTAAAATCTGAAAACATGGTAAAAATCAGGTGGCTCTGAGGGCCATTTTC
>NC_079458.1:4461071-4468571 GCF_903798145.1 Danio aesculapii
AGATAGATAGATAGATAGATAGATATAGGGATGGATGGATGGATGGATGGATAAAAGAATAGATAGATAGATAGATAGATAGATAGATAGATAGATAGATAGATAGATAGATAGATAGATAGATAGATAGATAGATAGATAGATAGATAGATAGATAGATAGATAGATAGATAGATAGATAGATAGATAGATAGATATAGGGATGGATGGATGGATGGATGGATAAAAGAATAGATAGATAGATAGATAGATAGATAGATAGATAGATAGATAGATAGATAGATAGATAGATAGATAGATAGATAGATAGATAGATAGATAGATAGATAGATAGATAGATAGATAGATAGATAGATAGATAGATAGATAGATAGATAGATAGATAGATAGATAGATAGATAGATAGATAGATCACACTGCTTGATAAACACGTCAGCTATAATACACAATAACAGGAAAGCTTGTATAATTAGGTGTTAAACAGCACACTGTGATTCAGTCTTTACATCAAAACGTCCAGCACAAACGCTCGCTGCTGTGTTTGTTTATCGTCTCTTTTACAGCAGCAGAGTCAGACAGCTGGAGTCAATGGAGACTCCACTCTTCTACATTGTGAACGTGACAAAGAGCCTCTTTTCGACTGTGTCGTCTTTTCAGGGTGTTTTTAAGATGGAGGGGCAGTGAAGGCATTTCACCCCCGACGCGTCTGCAGCGGTCAACCCCTGTGGGGGCAAAACACACACACTGCATGAGTGTGTGTGTTTGGCCCTGGGGAAGGCGGATGACCCATGAATGAGAAAAGAAGTTTTGGAGGGAACTTCTTGTCGCAAAACACACCCTCAAACACAAACACAGGGAGAGAAAGAGTTGTGTCTGGTCAGACAGGGGTTTGACCCTGAGGGCACAGTCTATGTGTGTGTGTGTGTGTGTGTGTGTCACAGATGTGCTATCGGTTTCCCTCCAAAATGTACCGATTTACAATGTATCAATGACAAAGGAGTCAGTCAGTCGCACAACAGAGGAAGAATGAAGGAATAACAAGCAGAAAACGAGACGCAAAACAGAGCCACATCTGAGATTCTGTTGTCTGGAAGAAAAAAAAGAGCGCGCTGTCAAACTTTATCACCGACGGCTCTCCAGCTGTCAGACCTTCATCAGGGTCATTTCAGCATACGAGTGCTCATTTAATGAGCCTTGTGCATCCTTATGTTTGACTTTTTACTTTATTTTTGGTGATCGTTTGTGTTTTGGCATTTTTATTGACATTTTAAGATTGCGTCCTCATTTTCTTGTATAAATCTATTTTAGTACAAAACAAAAAGATACTCAGGATTGTCAAACTAAAAATGTCTCAATTGAAACTCACTCAAATGACAATATTTCATTTGCCATTTAACGAAAAAGTCATTTATTCATTTCATTTTGTTAGGAAGGCTTCAAAACTGTATTTAAAATGAGTTACAAGAGTATTATTTTGGCACATTTGTGGAGGGTTAGCCTTTTGAGCAAATAATTTATTTTTCCTGGTTGTTATAAATATAATATCATATTTTGTTATAAATATATAAATAAAACAAACAAATAAGTAAATATATGAATGAATAAAACAAACAAACAATTAAATATATAAATAAATGAATAAATAAACCAATAAAACAAACAAACAAACAAACAAGTAAATATATAACTAAATAAATAATACAAACAAACAAACAAACAAACAAACAAACAAATGAATAAAAAATACAAACAAACAGACAAACAAACAAGTAAATAAATAAAAAAATTATACAAACAAACAAGTAAATGAATAAATAATACAAACAAACAGATGAAAAAACAGTAACTATATAAATAAATAAATAAATAAATAAATAAAACAAGTAAATATTTAAATGAATAAAACAGACAAACAAGTAAGTAAATATATAATTTAATAAAGCAAACAATTAAATAAATAAATAAATAAATAAAACAATTAAATAAATAAATAAAACAAACTAACAAATAAACTAACAAATAAATATGTAGATAAATAAATAAATAAATAAATAAATAAAACAAACAACAAGAGAAGTAAATAAATAAAACAAACAATTAAATAAATAAATAAATAAATAAATAAATAAATAAATAAATAAATAAAACAAACAAGTAAATACGTAAATACGTAAGTAAATATATAAAGCAAATAAAAAACAATTAAATTAATAAATTAATTAAATAAATATATAAATAAAACAAACTAACAAACAAAGAAGTAAATATATAGATAAGTAAATGAAACAAACAATTAAATAAATAAAACAAACAAACAATAAACCATTAAATAAATTAATTAATAAAACAATTAAATAAATACATAAATAAATAAAACTAACTAACTAACAAACAAACAAGTAAATAAGTAAATAAATAAATCAAACAAGTAAATAAATAAATAAATAAATAAATAAATAAATAAATAAATAAATAAATAAATAAATAAAAATAAATAAATAAAACAAACAAGTAAATAAATAAAACAAACTAACAAACAAATGTGTATATAAGTGAATAAATAAATAAATAAATGACATGTATTATTGTTGTTTTTAAGCACTGCAGGTCAAAATAATTTAAATTATAAAACGTATTTTAATTAAGCAGGTGTTTTATATTTATACTAAGAAATTAGTTTCAAGAAGACATTTGCTTTTATCTTACTATAACATATTTTATTACATTATTTAAAGTTGACCAATCAGAGTAATCACAGTTGAATTAAGTTGGGTTTTAAGTTTTATGAATTTTTTAAGTCAGTTTAACTGCTAAAAGTTCAAATGAATTGTAAAACTAAATTATTTTACTTTATTTAAAAATTAAGGCAGCAACAACTTTTGATAGGGAGTGTATTTATGTGTTTTATATAATATTATTAATATTTTACATTTTGCCTATATGGACCAACGTTTAACGTTTTTAAATGGATGCACAAGAGTTATAAAATACACTTCTGGTCAAAGGTTGACATGAAATAATGATGATTTTGAAAGAAACAGGTATCTTTTGTTCATTAAGGTTGTATTTGATTCATAAAGAAAGGTAAAAGGAAGAACTTGTGACATTGTCTTTAACACAGAGAGGGAACAATAGCAGCTCCACTGTAATTATTATAAAGGGTTTGGTGTTTGTTACAGTCGCCCGTCCGGCTCCTGTAATCCAACACTATTGATGCGGAGCCTTTGAAGAGCTGAAAACTGTCCAGAAGTCAGCCTTAAAGGAACAAACACAGACTGTCCCTTTCAGAGTCGACCTGTTGTCCAAAAAGAGGAGGAAGTAAGAGAAACTGAGAAAAAAAACACACTAAATATGCAAAATATTAAATTAAATTAATACATTTTCAAAACAAAGTAGACAAACTAAAATAAAATAAAACTTAAAAATCCACCAATAAGTGAAGACAAAAACACAAACAGTACACAAACAAAAATCAAAATAAGAAATAAAATGTAAAGATAAAAAGACTTAAAAGCACAAACAAACAAAAGTCATACAGGAAAAATAAAATAAAATAAAATAAAATAAAATAAAATAAAATAAAATAAAATAAAATAAAATAAAATAAAATAAAATAAAATAAAATAAAATTAAATTAAATTAAATTAAATTAAATTAAATTAAATTAAATTAAATTAAATTAAATTAAATAAAATAAAATAAAATAAAATAAAATAAAATAAAATAAAATAAAATAAAATTAAATTAAATTAAATAATTTCAAAACAAAGTACACAAATTAAATAAAATGTAAACACAAAGTCAACAAGAAAGGTAAGAAAATAGAGAAATAAAATATTAAAGAAAATAAAAGAAAAATAAAATAAAAAATAAAATAAAATACATTAAATTAAATTAAATTAAATTAAATTAAATTAAATTAAATTAAATTAAATTAAATTAAATTAAATTAAATTAAATTAAATTAAAAATTTAATTTAAAAAGATAAAATAAAATAAATATATAAAATAAAATATAAAAATAAAATACACAAAATAAAACAAAATAAAATAAAATGAAAATAAGAAATTTAAATTAAAAATAAAAAGACATAAAAGCAAAAATGACAAAGTACACAAACAAACAAAAATCCTACAGGAAAAATAAAATGAAATAAATTATCAACAAATAAGAAAGGTACACAAACAAAAAAATCAAAATAAGAAATAAAATAAGAAATAAATTAAAATAAAGATAAAAAAAAATCAAACCAAATCAAATTAAAGTAAAATAACAAAATAAAATAAAATAAAATAAAATAAAATAAAATAAAATAAAATAAAATAAAATAAAATAAAATAAAATAAAATAAAATAAAATAAAATTTATTTAATTTAACTACATTTTAAAACTATGCAGACATATACACTACAAAGAACACTATTTTACAAATTATTTCAACTTAATTTACTTATAAAATTAAATAAAACATGAGCAATTTTTAATTAAATTAGTAATTAAATAAGTGATAAAAGTAAAAAATAAAGACATAAAAGCAAAAATGTACACAAATAAAAATGTTATTAAATAATAAGCAGACAAATACACAACAAAGAACACTATTTAATTTGATTTGATTTCAACTTAATTTACTTGGTAAATTAAATAAAACAAGCAATTTTTTATTTAATTAAATCTAATAAAAAGTAATAAAAAGTAAAAAAAAATTAAAAGACACAAGAGCAAAAATAACAGTAAATACACAAACAAACAAAAAACAGCAAAAAATTAAATTAAATTAAATTTAATTTAATTTAATTTAATTTAATTTAATTTAATTTAATTTAATTTAATTTAATTTAATTTAATTTAATTTAATTAAATTAAATTAAATTAAATTAAATTAAATTAAATTAAATTAAATTAAATTAAATATTTGAAAAAATAGCCAACTATATGAAATATATACACACAAAAGTGAGCGCAAGTGTTCTCTGTTAATCCTAAACTCTTTCTTCAATGCAGAAATTAGATAAAAGGAGACCTTATTTCTGTTCAAGTTTCAAAAGAGACCTCAAAAAACAACCCAAACTATTTTCAGATTAGCCAAGATCAAGCATTCTCAAACATTAAAAATCTCCCCTGAATTTCTGCCAGATCAGATCACAGATCAGAACAAAAACATTTTCACTTTAGGCTGTTTCAGTGACCGCCTGAATGAAAACAAACAGTGTTGAGGAAAACAAATAGCCTGGGATGCAGATAATTAGCTCTTCTTTACTCAAAAGACTGCTTATATTCATCTACTGTCAACAAAACACATTGATTTTAGCCCAAACAGAGCAGTGTGTGTGTGTGTGAAGCCTCTTTCTCAGCTTCAAAAAATGCACCACAGTCTGTTTTCTGATTGGCTGATAATTAGATAAATGAAACACACTGAGAAGTGATCTTTTTGTGCTCACCAGTGTGTGTGTGTGTGTGTGTGTGTGTGTGTGTGTGTGTGTGTGTGTGTGTTGACTAATGATCTCTGACAACACAGACTCAGGGGTCATTCGGGGTCAAGACAAGAGGTCAAAGGGCAGCTTTTCAGAAACACTCAATTGCACTGTCATTAAATCGTGACGTTCTACTATTTTATTAATGTACAAGCAAGTGCAGTTCTTGCAAGATCAAAAATAAAGTTTGTCATCCTCTATAGCTGCATGAATTCAATCTCAGGTCATGCATTTAATGCTTTTAATGCTCAACTCTTATTAACACGCAAGAAAACACACTCGAATCCCAGGGGATCCTCGGCCAATCTATTCCTGGATTCCTGAGGAAGTCAGAAATGGCGGTAAAATTATCTTTCGAACTCTTTCAGTGTCTCGTCTTTGTATCTGAAGCCCTTTTCCGTGCGCATTACCATCACAAACATCAGAACCTCGCTGACCTCCAGCACAAACACACACAGAAAAACCCCATTAGAAAACACATGCATATGCAGACACACACCAGCGAGGAATTCACTTTGTTGGTAAATCTGGTGGAAAACTATTTGGGGAGATGGAGAAGAAACACCAGCACAAAAGCTGCTGTAGACACTCTGAGGCTCGAGATCAGGCCGTGGTCAAATACAATATAAATGCTTGACTTGAAGATTTTGGCTTCATTTACATTGAAAATAATTAGCTGTGGAGTCGGTTTTCACTCAAACATTCCTAATTTCACAAACAATCTGATTAAAACTGATTAAAACAATCAATTATTTAGTTCAGACAACAATAAAAAAAAAAAAAAAAAAAAAAAATATATATATATATATATATATATATATATATATATATATATATATATATATATATACATATATATATATATATATATATATATATATATATATATATATACACATACATAAACCTGTTGGTTTCAAATAGATTAGTTGAGTGAGTAAATCTGTTGCTTTTAAAGCCAAAGTTAGTAAACCCGCTACTTTTAAAGCAATTAGTTGACGTTACTTTAAAAAGTTGAGTACATTTTTTGCTTTTAAAATTATTTGTTTACTTTACTTTAAAAAAGTGAGTAAATCTGTTGCTTTTAAAGTCATTAGTTGACTTTACTTGAAAAAGTGAACAAATCTGTTGGTTTAAATCAAATAGTTGACTTAAAAGTTGACTTTACTTTAAAAAATTTAGTAAATCTGTTGGTTTTAATATGATTTGTTGACTTTATTTTTAAAAAATTGAGTAAATTCGTTGGTTTTAATATGATTTGTCGACTTAACTTTAAAAAATTGAGTAAATCTGTTGCTTTTAAAGTGATTAGTTGACTTTACTTGAAAAAGTGAGTAAATCTGTTGCTTTTAAATCAAATAGTTGACTTTACTTTAAAAAGTTGAGTAAATCTGTTGGTTTTTAAGCAATTTGTTGGCCACTTTAAAAAATTGAGTAAATCTGTTGGTTTTAAAGTGATTTGTTGACTTTTAAAAAATTGAGTAAATCTGTTGGTTTTAAAGTGATTTGTCGACTTAACTTTAAAAAATTGAGTAAATCTGTTGGTTTTAAAGTGATTTGTTGACTTTTAAAAAATTGAGTAAATCTGTTGGTTTTAAAGTGATTTGTCGACTTAACTTTAAAAAATTGAGTAAATCTGTTGGTTTTAATATGATTTGTTGACTTTTAAAAAATTTAGTAAATCTGTTGGTTTTAAAGTGATTTGTCGACTTAACTTTAAAAAATTGAGTAAATCTGTTGGTTTTAAAGTGATTTGTTGACTTTTAAAAAATTTAGTAAATCTGTTGGTTTTAAAGTGATTTGTTGACTTTTAAAAAATTTAGTAAATCTGTTGGTTTTAATATGATTTGTCGACTTAACTTTAAAAAATTGAGTAAATCTGTTGGTTTTAATATGATTTGTCGACTTAACTTTAAAAAATTGAGTAAATCTGTAGCTTTTAAAGTGATTAGTTGACTTTACTTGAAAAAGTGAGTAAATCTGTTGGTTTTAAATCAAATAGTTGACTTTACTTTAAAAAGTTGA
>NC_079458.1:4476071-4503571 GCF_903798145.1 Danio aesculapii
CAGCATGTAGACGTCTTTATTAGGCTACTATGTGTGTAATTCAGACTGATTGTATTCTGGTAGCATCACGGTGGCACAGTGGGTAGCACGATTGCCTCAAGAAGCAAGAAGGTCGCTGGTTCGAGCCTCGGCTGAGTCAGTTGGGATTTCCGTGTGGACTTTGCATGTTCTCCCCGTCAAGTGTTTTTTATTTCTTTAAAATGATTTGGGGGCGTCATGGTGATGCAGTGGTTAGCACTGTCACCTCACAGCAAGAAGTTTGCTGGTTTGAGTCCCGACTGGGCCAGTTGGCATTTCTGAGTTTGCATGTTCTCCCCGTGTTGGCGTGGACAGTCCAAACACATGCGCTATAGGGGGAATTGTATGAACTAAACTGGCCGTAGCGTATGAGTGTGTGTGGATGTTTCCTAGTATTGGGTTGCAGCTGGAAGGCCATCCGCTGTGTAAAACTTATGCTGGAATAGTTGGCAGTTCATTCCGCTGTGGTGATCTCAGATAATTAGGGACTAAGCAAAAATGTAAAGTACACAACCTTTAAAGGGCACATAGGTTACCCCTTTTTTCATATTTAATATAAGTCTTTTGTGTCCCGAGAATGTGTCTGTAAAGTTTCAGCTCAAAACAACCATCAGAGTATTTGTTACAGCTGTCTGAAGTGTCTGTATTATAGCCGGTAAAACTTGGTTGCTGTTTTTTGTACTGGGCCTTTAAGGCTTGTCCCTCCCGCCCACCGCACTCATACATCAAGTTGCGGTCGATCTGAAAACCGCTCCAATTGGTCCACCGTTTTTATGTTGTTAAATTGAAAAAAAGGACTGGGTGTGTTTATTTCACCCCAATATGACAGTCTATACACTATACCTACACACATGTCTGTCCAAACAGCTTGAAAAGTAGATTTTTCACATTAGGTGCCCTTTAAGCCTGTTTTATACTTTCGCTTGGCGCTGCATCACGGACCTCCGCTGACTGCACACGCACCTCACGAAACGGACGCGGCTTTTATACTTGACCTGTTCGCCATAGTGATATTCTTTAAAACGACAGGGGGTTGTCAAAAGAAACCTGCTGTAAAATCAGACAGATAACCATAGAAGTAGAAATTTTATATCATATCATTAATATCCTTCAAGATTTTTTATTTAATTATTTTTATAAATTATTTTAATGTTTATAAAGATTTTTAGAACCATTCAAGATTTTTTCAAATCTAACTTTGATGCATTTTGTTCATAACTCGGACAGTTTTACCTATTATAGTTTATTTAAATATTAATGACAACAGAGCATGGGTTGCTCTACAAATATATATTTTATTATAGAAAGAATGAACCATTATCACCATTAAAGTCTAAACAACAGGGCATCATTGTAAACAGATAGGTTCAAATATTCTATTCCAGTTATCAAAGAAATAATTTGTTCCTTAATTTAAGTTTTGTAACTATTAAATTATTTTGAATTCAAAATGAATGGTGAAAACACATATTTCCATAATTAAATAATCTGTTTTAGCCTTAACAAACTTATCCCTCAGGTTTTTATTTTATTTTTATTGAACATATTAGATATGAAACATACTGTTCAAATAGCTTTTCACTATTTCTTTATTTACACAACAAACAAACAAAACATATATACATTTAGGTTCTATAAAAATAAATAAATAATATTAAGATAAAATACAAATAAATAATAATATTTTACTGTCATATATAAGGGAAGAAAAGAAAAATAATTAATTAAAAAATCTATAAAATAATAATAAAAAGAAACAAGGAAAGGTTCTACTCTTCTAAAATGACTGAGGGGTCAATCTTCTTTATGTGATCTAAAACAGGTTGCCAGATGAGAAAAAACATTTCAGTACGGCCTCCTACAGTATATCGTATTTTTCTAAGGTCAGGTGGTGTAGGAGTTCCATAAGCCATTGCTTAAAGGTTGGAGGAAGTTTTTCTTTTCATTTCAGAAATATTAATCTTCTAGCTAAAAGCGTAGCAAAGGTGATCACATTTATCTTGCTTTTCTTAAAACATGAGGACTGTGGTCTGATCCCAAATATTGAAATGATGGCCTCAGGTTCTATATAGGTTGACGGTTTTCCCGAACTTTTTAACAAAAACTTTCTTCCTTTCCCACAGCTGTTGCAATTTCTAGCCAGAATTATTGTTCATCTGGTTATCCCTATGGTCACACATGGACGGATCTTAAAGATGCCAGTACAGCTGTGCCTGTTTCAGACAAAATCTCTTCAAAATGCTTCATTATTCAACTCAAATGAATTGCAGCACCGCGTGCACTGTTCGCTCGACTTTAAAACATTTTGTGCACTCTGTCAGCTGAAATCATGCTGCGCGCACCTAAATCGAACCTCCGCAAACACTGCGATTACATCACATTCACCGCGCGCACTCAAGCGAACTAGCAGATGCGTCGAGTATAACCCAGACTTAAGTTGGTGGTTCATTCCGCTGTGGTGACCCCTGATAAATAAAGGGACTAAGCCAAAGGAGAATGAATGAATGAAAACGATTTGGCTCATACATGACAGTTTTAAAGTAGTAATTAGCAAAATTAAAATGTAAATAATAACATTTAATATTAAGATCATATTGAGAAAATACTGACTTGGGTCTGAATCTACAGGCATCTGTTATTAAATAAACATTTAAAGCATTGAATTGCACTGTGAAATTGCCATGTTACAATGTTTTAGCAATGACAGTTTGGGATGCTTGATTAAAAATAAAATAAATCACAATGGAAAAAGTACTAGAGTGATTTGACATTGAGTACGCTTACATGGACACCAATAATCTGATTTTATTATGATTAAGACAATACTCTGATTAAGAGTCTACCATGTAAACAGAGATTTTTGATGAATTTAATCTGATTAATGTGATCATAATGTATCGCAGAACACTTCTGGTTCTATTGAGGTAGCATATGGGTAGGGATAGGGACAGGTTTGGTGTTCTGGGTAGGTTTATGGTGTAAGGGATGGTCAACAGTGTTATTATAAATGCAATAACAGAAATTAATTACATGAAGCCAAAGTACAATGTAAAAACATGTATTTACATAATAGGTACATTGTAACTAATTATTAATTTCAGTGTAAGTACATATTAGACAAGGCCACTTAATATATAAAGTGGGACCAAATGTTCTTTAGAAAGGACTCGAAATTATTTGATCCCATTTAATTGATGTGTGTTTTAAACATAAAAAACATTAAAAAGCATTGTAAAATAGGGAGTTCTAGCCATAAAAATGTAAGTTCTTGATTAACAATATCATATATTCATTTTCTTTTCGGCTTAGTCCCTTTATTAATCCGGGGTCGCCACAATGGAATAAACCGCCAACTCATCCAGCATATGTTTTACGCAGCGGATGCCCTTCCAGCTGCAACCCATCTCTGGGAAACATGATTAACAATATTAACCATCGTATTCAGAGAGTTCAGGTAAATATGTTGACCACAATAACTCACTGTGCTCTTTACAACACATCAGAGTTAAAGGGACAGTTTAAACATTAACATTTCCTCACCATTTACCCATACTCAAGTGGTTGTAAACTTTTCTAAAATGTCTTTCTTCTGTTGAACACAAAAGAGGATATTCTGAAGAGATATTGGATAAAAAGCAGCCATTGGAATCTATTGTAGGAACCAAAATACTATGGAAGTCAATGGCTATTCCTTTGTGCTCAAGAAAGAAATGTTAACCGGTTTGAAACAAGTAAAAAAAAATAAGTAATTGATGACAGAATAAAAAAATCGGGTGAACTATCCGTTTAATAGATCAAGTGAATCAGTGAATCATTGATTCGGTTCGCTTTACGAGATGCGCGACGCAATTGATTCGCTAGAGAGATTCGGACCAGTGTTTTGTTTCAAAATCCTTTACGTTCATAACAGAGTTAATGCATTTTTACAGAGTTAACATAATTTTGGTACAGTCAAAATCTATTTTTATTATTTACACAGGGCAGTGCTAAAATGAATAAGTTGAATCGTTTGTTCCATTCATTAAAGAGCAATTTATTCGCTTGAGTGACTCGGATGCACTTTCCAGCCCTGTGTTATGTTTCAAAATCCTTCACAATAATTACAGGACTAATAGATATAATTAAATATGAATTAAATATATTTTGATATAGTGCTGTCATTATTAAATAAACAAGTGACTCGTTCGGTTCGTTAAACGAATCATACGGAGTAATTGATTCTCTAGAGTGACTCGGATGCTCTTGCCAGCCCGGTGTTATGTTTCAAAATCCTTCACATTAATTACAGAGCTAATAGATATAATTAAATATTAATTAAATTTGTTTTGATAAAGTGCATGCTTGGTGAGTTGCTAAAATGAATCAATGAATCGTTCGGTTCATTAAGCGAACCATGCGGAGTAATTGATTGGCTAAAGTGACTCGGATGCTCTTGCCAGCCCGGTGTTATGTTTCAAAAATCCTTCACATTCATTGAGAACAGGCTGATTAAAAATTCCTCCGTCGTTTTCCTTACCCGGTGTGAATAGACGGGACTCCATTCATTGGACTTTAACTGCGCTGTAGCCACGCCTCCTGGAGTGGGCGGAGTTTAAAGTTTGCTCCAGTTGTAAAAGTCCAGCGCTGGAGCTCCAGTCGGCAACGGGAACGAGCGCGGTGCCACTGCTCAAACGGGACGGGGTGATGATCTGCAGAAAGAGAGGGAAAGTTCAGTTAAACTGATCCGTCTTTTGGTTTAGACAACAGTATGGGAATAGTAGGTTTGCGTGTTCTTTAAAAAATAGGTTTGGAGAAGCAGTGAACGGCACTTTACGCACGCGTCTCTCTGGATAACAGCACGCGCAGTGATGGAGATTTGGGGATTTAGGAGTTTTGCGCTTTGGATTTCATTCCTGACGGGTTTGTCGACGGCCAGTTACTCAGAAGATCAGTGCAGCTGGAGAGGAAGGTAAAAATACCAACATACAGCGTTAAATGATATCCGTGTCGAGTATATTGCATATTAACTATGCAATATAATCCTCATTTTATCCTCAAATGCTTTGATTTTTCTGCTGCCTTGCACGATTTCTGTGTAATTTAAGGTATTAATTAATAATTTTAATCATAAATCGGTTTTGCATTATGCATTTTAAGATACTTTTGCCGCTAAAATTGTTGAAATAAACAAACGTGATGCAGATTATAGCAATAAAACAGAAATATTAACGCTTTTAGTGAAGTGCAAATATAATAATGTAAATGCAATACTCATCTATCTATCTATCTATCTATCTATCTATCTATCTATCTATCTATCTATCTATCTATCTATCTATCTATCTATCTATCTATCTATCTATCTATCATGCATGCGCAGTAGGCAAATGTATTGCGCATAAATAGTAAATTAAATGTTTAGTGTGTAAAATACAAGGGAAAATATAAACACATATATAAAGTTAATGAAAAGTGCTTTTAGATGTGCTGATGGATGTTTCCATTAGTGCGGAAAGTTTAAATGCCTGCAGCTGAACTGACCGATAGGAGGCGTCTAACTTTTCCTGCAACTTTATAAAATCCAAAATGAGGGACAGTTCATTCCAAAATAAAAAATATATATTCACCGGAGTTGTTTCAAATCTTTATGAGTTTCTCTGTTTCTGTTGAACACAAAAATAAGATATTTCGAAGAATGCTGAAAACCGGTAACCATTGACTTCCATAGTTGGAAAAACAAATACTCTGGAAATCAATAGTTACAGGTTTCCAACATTTTTAAATACATCTTCTTTTGTGTTCAATATAAGGAAGAAAGTCAAATAGGGTTTAAACAAGCGAAGGGTGGGTAAATAATGACAGAATTTTCATTTTGGGGTGAACTATTCATTTAGGATAATAGAAAACAGGCAAAGAGAAATGACTGTGTTCAGATTGCATCACACTTAAAGGGATAGTTCACCCAAAAATGAATGTTTTCTCACTATTTACTCTCCCTGAAGTAGTTCCAGACCTTTAAAAGTTATATTCATCTGTTGAACACAAAAATAAGATATTTCGAAGAATGCTGAAAACCGGTAACCATTGACTTTAATAGTAGGAAAAACATACTATGGAAATCAATGGTTACAACATTTTTAATTACATCTTCTTTTGTGTTTAATATAAGGATGAAAGTCAAATAGGGTTTAAACAAGTAAAGGGTGGGTTAATAATGACAGAATTTTCATTTTGGGGTGAACTATTCATTTAGGATAGAAAACAGGCCAAGAGAAATGACTGTGCTCTGATTGCATCACACTTAAAGGGACAGTTCACTTAAAAGTGAATATTTTCACACTTTTTATTCTACCTCAAGTAGTTCCAAACTTTATAAGTTAGATTTTTCTGTTAAACACAAAAATAAGACATTTCGAAGAATGCTGAAAACCGGTAACCACTGACTTTCATAGAAGGAAAAGCAAATACTATGGAAGTCAATGGTTACCGGTTTCTTTCCAAACATTTCTCAAAATAACTTCATTTAGGTTTAACAGAAAAAAAGTCAAATGTGAGTAAATGATGACAGAATTACCATTTTTGAGTGACCTATCCCTTTAATGTGGATAAAGAGACCCATAGAGTATAATTTCCTTTGTATAATTAGCACTTTTGGCCTCTTTTTGATGAATCGCTGAACTCCTCAATTGTAAGTTGCTTTGGACAAAGTGTCTGCCAAATGACTAAATGTAAATGTAGAGTGGTTTAGGGGTGTGATTTATCTGGTTGACCCCCTCTTGTTTTTTGCAGTGGTCTTTCTTAGGCCAAAAACTAAAATCTAATCGCTTTTTACTCTCCCTCGAGTAGTTCCAATACTTTAAAAGTGACATTTTCCTGTTGAACACAAAAATAAGATATTTCGAAGAATGTTGAAAAACGGTAACCAGTGACTTCCATAGTTGGAACAAATACTATGGAAGTCAATAGTTACCGGTTTCTTTCTAAACATTTCTCAAAATATCTTCTTTTAGGTTTAACAGAACTCCTACAATTTTGAAACAAGTAAAAGTTGAGTAAATGATGACAGAATTATAATTTTTGAGTGAACTATCCCTTAATTGTGGATAAAGAGAGTGGTTTAGTGGTGTGGTTTCTCCCTCGTTTCTTACAGTGGTCTTTCTAAACATTTATTAAAGTATCTTCTTTTGGCCCTAACAGGAAAAAAACAAACTTCTAGTAGAGTAAAAGCTGAGTAAATTATGACAGAATGAATGTTTTGGAGTGAATTATCCCTTTAACGTGGATTTATTATTATTATTTTTTCTTCAGTGGTCTTTCTCAGGCGGTGAAGAATGTGGAGCAGGTTTGGTTGAGGTGTGCGGAGGGCTCGGTGGAGTGGTTGTATCCCGCTGGAGCTCTGCGTCTCACCCTGTCGCCCCGTCTGCCCTGGAGTGCCATGGGGCCGGGCGAGTCCAGCAGGAGCCCGGTGTCAGTCTGCGTCAAGCCGGATCCACACTGGGGTGGAGCTCAGCTGCATCTGGAGCGCGATGGAGTCCTGGAGCTTCTGGTGGGAGATGAGACCTCCACGACACCCGGCCCAGCCCATGTACGCTGCTTTAGTGCCCTGCCCGGAGAACGACCCGCACTGTTCCTGCAGGCCACACCACACCGGGATATCAGCCGACGCATCGCTGCCTTCCGCTACGAGCTGAGAGGTGATTGGACGGCGCAGCCATCAATCAACACTGATCCAGTCAGCAGCGAAGGTGAATGTTCTGGAAAACATGTTGGTCAAAGACATCATTAGAATGAGTCCTATTTCATTAAAAAACATCATGATTATCACACAAAAGACATTCACTGAAATATATATTCAATCTAGCAGAAGTTTACATTTTAAAAATATTGCACAAATAAAAAATATTGCGAACAATAAGCTTTTCGTGACGTATTTAAGGGATAGTTCACCCAAAAATGAAAGTTCTGTCATCATTTACTCACTCTTTACTTGTTTGGAAACAGTTTTAGCTTATTTGTGTTGAACACAAAAGAAGATATTTTGAAGAATGTTCAAATGTAATGTAATCATTGACTTGGTCAGTGTTTTTCCTACTATGGAAGTCAATGGTTACAGGTTTTCATCATTCTTCAAAAGATCTTCTTTAGTGTTCAACAGAAGAAAGAAACTCATAAATGATTGGAACCACTTTAGTGTGAGTAAATGTTCATTTTTGGGTGAACTGTCGCTTTAAGAAGCACAATGCAACCCCAAAATACTCATTAATAGTTATTTTATACATTTAAACTTCACCGGTACCCTTCAAAAATAAATTTTAAAATTTTAATAACTGTGCAGATCAATAGAAAATATTTTGAAAAATGTTGGAAACCTGTAACCACTAACTTTCATGGTATTTGTTTTTCCTACTATGAAGCCAATGGTTACAGGTTTTCATCATTCTTCAAAATAGCTTCTTTTGTGTTCAACAGATGAAAGAAACTCATAAATGTTTGGAACCACTTTAGTGTGAGTAAATGTTCATTTTTGGGTGAACTGTCGCTTTAAGAAGCACAATGCAACACCAAAATACTCATTAATAGTTATTTTATACATTTAAACTTCGCCGGTACCCTTCAAAAATAAATTTTAAAACTGAAATAACTGTGCAAATCAAAAGAAGATATTTTAAAAAATGTTGGAAACCTGTAACCATTGAGTTTCATGGTATTTGTTTTTCATACTATGGAAGCCAATGGTTACAGGTTTTCATCGTTCTTCAAAATAGCTTCTTTTGTGTTTAACAGATGAAAGAAACTCCTAAAATGTTTGGAATCACTTGAGGGAGAGTAAACGTTCATTTTTAATTGAACTATCCCTTTAAGAAGCACAGTGCAACCCCAAAATACTCATTAATAGTCATATTATATTGTTAAACTTAGCCGGTATCCTTCAAAAAAATGTAGATGTTTAATTTTGCATAAATATATCAGTAAAACAGCATAATTGTGTCCATATTTAGATGTTTTATATCCATAAAAGTTATATGAATCATTAAAAGACACTTTATTTGCATTTAATAATATTTACATAAACAAGAACAAATCTCATTTAATTTGAAGCACAAACCAAAATCATGCTCCCATTTACACAATGCAACAATGAAATATTTCTGCAAACCTTAAGAAGTTGATGCTTTTAGCAAAAAAACTGTGCAGATCAAAAGAAGATATTTTGAAGTATGTTGGAAACCTGTAACCACTGACTTTCATGGTATTTGTTTTTCCCACTATGGAAGCCAATGGTTACAGGTTTTCATCATTCTTCAAAATAGCTTCTTTTGAGTTCAACAGATAGCATAATTGCATAATTGTGTCCATATTTTGATGTTTTATATCCATAAGTTATGTGAAACATTTAAAATAGACAGTTTATTTGCATTAAATAAACTAATATATGCATAAATAAAAACAAATCTAATTTAATTTGCTGCATAAACCAAAATCAAACCTTCAGGAGTTGATGCTTTTAGCGACACCACTGTGCAAACTCTACAAAGCTCTGCATGGTTGGAGATAAAGTTTGAGTTGACCTGTGACCTCAGGCTGGATGGATAGATGGGGGGTGCAAAATCTGAGAAACCAGACAGACAAAACAGAGCATTCATTCACACTTTAATGAGTCTTGAACTTTGGAGGAATGCGTTTTAGAGTAGATCTGCCAAGTGAACATTCCACACCTTGCTTCATGCAAAAAACTGCACCAAATTCATTCCTTTACTCTCAGCCTGATATAGTGGAATCGCATTGATTGTGAAGTAAGTTTTGGGAGGCCTCGGCTGGGCAGTGGTGAGAGTCGGGGGAGGAAGAGTCGAGACTGAAGGGGGATGGAGAGAAACACAAAAGCTCCGTGTGGAGGATCCTGCGCCTCTATAGTGAGGTTTGCATGAGAGCACAGTCGCTGTGGTAACGGGGGGGTTGGGCTGAGACCCTGCAACTGAAAAAAGTGGATCTTTTGTTGGGAGTTTTGGGAGCGGAGCGGAGACGGGTCTGGGAAGGACGTTTAAAAGTTTTAAAGGGCCCACAACTTTCTCTCTCACACAAACACACAGACCTGTTGCGCTGTTCAAAAGTGCACGTGTAGAGCTGTCGAAATCAGCTCAAGATGCATTTAATGAAACGCTTAATATATGAAGGAAATATTTAATCATCAAAAGCTTTAATTACACAAATGAAAAATGAAAAAACTTCAATTATACAGACTTTAACCAAAACAATGTGTAGATGTTGATAAATATTAGTGCTGGGCAAAGATTAATCACTATTAATTTGCATCCAAAATGAAAGTTTGTTTTGACATACTGTATGTATGTGTATTATATATATTTATTATGGACAGTTGAAGTCAGAATTATTAGCCCCCCCTGTTTATTTTTTCCCCCAATTTCTGTTTAATGGAGAGAAGATTTTTTTTTCCACACATTTCTAATCATAATAGTTTTAATAACTTATTTCTAATAACTGATTTATTTTATCTTTGTCATGATGACAGTAAATAATATTTGACTAGATATTTTTCAAGACACTTTTATACAGCTTACAGTGACATTTAAAGGCTTAACTAGGGTAACTAAGGTGTAACTAGGCAGGTTAGGGCAATTAGGCAAGTTATTGTGTGTATATATATATATATATATATATATATATATATAGATAGATAGATAGATAGATAGATAGATAGATAGATAGATAGATAGATAGATAGATAGATAGATAGATAGATAGATAGATAGATAGATAGATAGATAGATAGATATATATAATTTTATATATACATGTTATGAAATATTCTTTCGCAAATATACATATTTGAGAAAATGTTTACTTGTATATATATATATATATATATATATATGTGTGTGTGTGTGTGTGTGTATGTACATATATCAAAACAGACTTTTATTTTCAATGCAGTTAACCTTGATTAATTTTTGGTCAGCACTAATAAATATAAAGTAAAAAATTATATATATATATATATATATATATAACACAAAAAAATTAGGAGACTTAGACCAAACACTGCCTAATCTGTATATCAGTCTTATTTTAATAATTTTAGGTTATTTATGCCATCTACCCTGGGTTAATTCTTTTAAATTAAAAGCTATGTTTTCTAAAAGCACATCTATAAACTTTAAAGTCCATGTGAAATTAAAATTTACAACGTTTATATTTATGTTAGTATCAATTAAATACTCTGAAAAAAACAAGTTTGTTTTGGTAATCAAAATCTGTCCATTTGCTTCTGTTCCTCTGATGATGTCAGTTTGTCGGATTGGCCGAAATATGCTTAGCCACGCCCCTCTAACCGTTAGTGAAAGATGAGAGGAGGAGAGCAAAGATAAACCACGCCCCCTACTCAATATTCCGTTTCAGTTAGAAGTACATCATCATACTGAAATAACAGTCTGCAGCAACTACCGGTTCATGCAGACCTTCAGCTTGACAAGGTTTAATTCCTGTGTGGGTTGGTTTTATGAGATCAGCTGTTCAGCCTAATCTTTACCAGGCAGATGAGCATTAGAGAGGAAAAGGGTAGTGTGAGGGTCTATAATGAGGACAAAGGGCTTTGATCAGGTAAGATGATCACACCTATGAGGAGGTCATTTCCATCAATCACACCTCCAGCAGAGCCGTAAAATAGCAGCTGCACGTCCTGATCTTCTCTTCTCTTCTCTTCTCTTCTCTTCTCTTCTCTTCTCTTAGGAGCCTGCAGACCCTGCAATAACACTGAGATCCTGATGGCCGTCTGCACCAGTGACTTCGGTGAGTTTCTTAATTTTGCCTTGGTTGTGGTTTTTAGGATAAAGGCACATTATCTTATTAAGATATGATTCAGAAAAGCTAAGGTTATTAGTTACCGTAACTTTATTAGTTACTTATAATTTTAACCAATTCACTTGTAACTAATAGCTTTAACAGTTAAAAGTATTATATATAAACATAGTTAACCTGCAGTTATATAGTATATAGGTGATGTTCAATGAAGTGTTTTTGTGTATTAACTGTATGATGTATCCACCCATTCTGATGAACACTGCTCTGTGTTTACTCTCCAGTGGTCCGAGGAAACATCCGTTCAGTGGGAACAGACTCTAATCTAAAAGCAGCCGTGATCAAAGTGAGCGCGACGCGGGTTTACCGGCAGAAGTTTGCGTTGTTCCCTGAATCTGGCCGCCTGACACGCTCTGGCGAGATCCGTACCCCTTTACAGTGCGGCGTTCGTCCCGGCGCAGGAAGTTTCCTCTTCACAGGACGTGTGCATTTCGGGGAAGCCTGGCTCGGCTGCGCTCCAAGATATAAAGACTTTCTGAAAGCGTATGAACAGGCCAAACAATCCCTGATGATCCCCTGTACTCTGGTCAATGACTGACGGAGGAAGAAATATAAGCAGAGCCAAACCTGACGGACCCCTGATGAGGACTCAGCCGGTCTGGGAAACTCCTGAACGAGACAGAGAAAGAGGAGACGTTTAGATGCCATGAGAAATCACTGGGTTTCACAGGACGAACATTTGCGGATCAATGCGTGATCGACCAGGTTTTCTCGCTGAACGTGGGATCCTAAAACTGAGCCTCTTTTTAAACTCAGGAAAATCTTTGGACTGATTATCGTATGGCATCCAAAGTCCTCGTGATGTTGAGTTCGTGAATACATAAGCTGTACGCGATGCATGTAGCGCTGAAAACAAATAGCAGTATTTGACGCCACCGAAAAACCTATTGATTTGTCCGTTTTTTTTATTGAGAGTATATATATTTTTTCCATATTTTTTATATATACAGATATATAAAAAGAAATAAATCACGTCTATATTCTAAATTTGCACTGGTAAAAGGAAAGACGGCGATGCCTGGATGCTGCAAGCACTGAGAACCAAAACGGATCTATATGTAGCGTAGCAAGAAAAGATGTTTTATATAAAACTATATGTCTATAAAATCGGCTATGGTGTATATGCTAACCTGCTCAGCTAACATGAAATAACGAAAAGCGAAATCATAGCTGTAGTATATTAATTGAGTCTACAGATAGATGAATACCTCATGGTTAACGTCACTGCTAGTTTGCTTTGATGTTGCTAATGTTATCGATGCTTGTGCTAGCCTGATTTGCTCACAAAGTAAACAGGGCACTTTTTAATCTGACAAACGAAATTATTTTATCTTAAAAGTGCGTTCACACTGATTACGATTTCCAACCAAATGTCATTAATATTCCAAAGCGATCTCAAATTCGTAAATTGTTTGATTTCGTGGCTAAATTTGTATCTGATTTGTACATGTTAGTACGATTTGCTCATGGGGGCGGGGTTTTAAAAAATTGTGTGTTTTCATACTGGTTAAATTGTATGAATTCGTACAACTTAGCCACTTTTCGAACAATACGTAAAAACGTTATGTTTGTTCATGAGATCTGGCTAAATACTCTGTATTAGTATGACAATTTTGAGGCTAAAGCTAGCAGTTGAACTTTATTCAATTGAGCAGTGGTGGAAAGGCCAATCAAAGCGTGGATATTCTTAAAGTCCGCATGAACCGCAAGCTGCGACCATTTTTTTTTTTGGTATTGTGATGCAGTTCCAAGAGAAACGGAATATAAAATGAGAAAAAAGTGGGCGTGGCTTGTTTTTTCCACTGCGAGCTGATTGGATGTAGTAAAGTAGGAATTTCATTCGGAAAGATCTGGAAAAGGGTTTGGGGAGAGTTATTACAAACTAACAGACTCCTCCTCCGTTTCTGTTTGTTGTCATAGCGACAACTGGAGGGGCGTGGTTAAGTATGTTAATACCTCATACAGATGTAATCTAATAGAGATTTCAATTGTGGATTACAAGGGAAAACAATATTCTTTTTTCTTAATGAAACGCACAGATGAATTGTTCACCACAAAACTAGCAATGTGAGCTAACAAAATCAATACGGCTAGTTTTGACTTTAAACTGGACTTGAGTGTTGTCAGTGTGAACGCACAGGGAATTTTACAGGGTATCCTCACAGATCTGGATTTTATTTGTAGTAAAGATGTACTTATTAAAGATAATTTAACTCCAGATAACACTCATAAGCTGCCTCTCAGACTGTGCATTTGTGTACCAAAACGTTGCCCGCAAACACTGTCCTCCATATTCTGTTCATCTGCTATTGCTTTTTTGTGTGTGCTTCGTTCACTGTCAGCGACGTTTGTGCACTAAACGAATGAAACCAAACACGGAGAGCCAACCGTCCTGCCATATTTGATGCTGCCTGTGTTTGTTATCACTGTCAAAGTGTGTCTTTAAAAACCAATGTGACTGCTGTGTGTAAAATCAATGTATATGTGTGTGTGTTTATGTGGATGTTGCTGTACATAAGATGTTTTAGAGTTTTAAAACTGGATGAAATGAAATATTCTGTTAACATTGTAGAGTCTGTATGAAAGTTATACAATTATAAAGAAGAAAAATGATTGAATTTGACTTTGTGTGCTTTCTGTGAAGTTATAAATGCATATTGATGATCTAAATGTATACTTCCTAACATAAAGGTGAGACACTACAGTGCTTTTTCCAGTACAATGTGAAGAAAACATCCAGTATACACTTTTAAATGTTTATTTCAACACATTGTCTCAATTTGCATCTGCAGATTTAAATTACTATACATATATTAAAGGCTGTTTTATATCAATATTTTTTTCTCCTTAATTGAGCTATAAATCTCCACTTAAACAGCACGTACACCAAACTTTAGCTATATTTATATCTATAATCGGAAAGTTTTCACAGACATATGTTCATATATAATTTGCATAATTATCTACAAACATATGAAACAACTGTGAACATTTGTTTTTAATTTATAATGTCGCATTTGCATATTAAAACATAACATTTTTACAATAATTTTGGTAAATCATCTGGGGAAATGTCGTGATAACTAGTTAATATTCTTACCCATAATTACCTGCAGTGTCCTGGTATAAACAGAAACTTAAAATAAAAGGGTTAAATGAAACGTTTGAGTTAGATTTAATGTGACTATTATAATAATTATTATTTACTGTTATTAAATATTCACTCACTAACGATCCTTCGACTTGGTCCCTGATTTATCAAGGGTCACCACAGAGGAACTAACCGGCAATTACTCTAGCATATGTTTCATGTGGACGAAGCCCTTCCAGCTGCAATAATTAAATATTATAATATCATACTATCTAATAAAAATCAAAATTGTTATTAAAAAAATAATCATTTAAAAGTATTGTTTTTAATAATTTATATACACTCACCAGCCATTTTATTAGGTTCACTTACTAGTACCAGGTTGGACCCCCTTTTTGCCTTCAGAACTGCCTTAATGCCTCGTATCATAAATTCAACAAGCTACTGGAAATATTCTCAGAGATTTTGCTCCATTTTGACATGATAGCATCACACAGTTGCTGCAGATTTGTCGGCTGCACATCCATGATCCCAATCTCCCGTTCCACTGCATCCCAAAGGTGCTCTGTTGGATTGAGCTCTGGTGACTGTGGAGGCCATTTTAGAACAGTGAACTCATTGTCATGTTCAAGAAACCAGTCTGAGATGATTCTCGCTTTATGACTTGGAGCGTTATCCTGCTGGAAGTAGCCATCAGAAGATGGAGACACTGTGGTCATAATGGGATGGACATGGTCAGCAACAATACTCAGGTAGGCTGTGGTGTTGACACAATGGTCAATTGGTATTAATGGGCCAAAGTGTGCCAAGAAAATATCCCCCACACCATTACACCACCACCACCAGCCTTAACCGCTGATACAAGGCAGGATGGATCCATGCTTTCATGTTGTTGATGCCAAATTCTGACCCGATCATCTGAATGTTGCAGCAGAAATGGAGACTCATCAGACCAGGCAACATTTCTCCAATCTTCTATTGTCCAGTTTTGGTGAGCCTGTGTGAATTGTAGCCTCAGTTTCCTGTTCTTAGCTGACAGGTGTGGTCTTCTGCTGCTGTAGCCCATCTGCCTCAAGGCTGGACGTGTTGTGTGTTCAGAGATGCTCTTCTGCAGACCTCCGTTGTAACGAGTGCTTATTTGAGTTACTGTTGCCTTTCTATCAGCTGGAACCAGTCTGGCCATTCTCCTCTGACCTCTGGCATCAACAAGGCATTTGCGCCCACAGACCTGCCGCTCACTGGATATTTCCTCTTTTTCAGACCATTCTCTGTAAACCCTAGAGATGGTTGTGTGTGAAAATCCCAGTAGATCAGCAGTTTCTGAAATACTCAGACCAGCCCGTCTGGCACTAACAACCATGCCATGTTCAAAGTCACTTAAATCCCCTTTCTTCCCCATTCTGATGCTCGGTTTGAACAGCAGCAGATCGTCTTGACCATGTCTACATGCCTAAATCCATTGAGTTGCTCCCATGTGATTAGAAATTTGCGTTAACAAACTGTTGGACAGGTGTAGCTAATATAGTGGCCGTGTATACTGCATTTACAGCATATATAAATTGTGAGTCGTGCAGGTTATTCAGCATCATTACTCCTCTTTTCAGTGTCGCATGATATTTCAGAAATAATTGGATGGTTTGATGCTCAGCAAACATTCAATTGTTGTCATGCTGAAAACAGCTCCATATTATTATTAGCCAATTCTAACTTTATTCGTTAGATGTAAGGCGAATAACAGGAAAACGAGGAAGGGTGTTGGTGAGCTGTCTTGGGTGTGTGTGTGTGTGTGTGTGTGTGTGTCTCTGTGTTGTGGTTGTGTTTGTGTGTGTGTGGTCTAGAGATAGAACAGGAAGTGAGTGCGGCTCGACCCGCTGACAGGAGCTTTTTGACCTGGATTGTGTCCATTTATATCTACAGACACAAACACATTCATTCATAGAGGATCAGAGTCTTCATTTCAGCTCATCTTTTTCTGTGAGCATTACGATGAAACTAAACACAAACCATCTGCAGCTCTGCAAAACATATGATCAAAACCATCAGTCAACTAGAAATATAATCTATATCAAAGAGATCATAGGTGACTTGATAGATTGTGTTAGTATAGATATTTCACTTAATTCTGATAGCTGTTCTAGTTCTGGATGCTGATTGGTCAACAAATATATTTAGCCATGCTGAAATATTCATATATATGCACAAAACTATGGTGTGAATCTGTACTCATTCAATCGTTTTCCTCTGGCTTAGTCCCTTATTTATCAGGGGTCGCCACAGCAGAATGAACCGCCAACTATTCCAGTATATGTTTTACACCCATACACTTTCAATTTAGTTTATTCAATTCCCCTATATAGCGACTGTTGGGGAAACCCACGCCAACATGGGGAGAACATGCAAACTCCACACAGAAATGCCAACTGGCTCGAACCAGCAACCTTCTTGCTGTAAAGCCACAGTGCTCACCAATGAGCCACCATGCCATCACAATCTTGAGGTATTTCCAGGTAAAATAGAGACTCAAAAACAAGCCAGATTAGCACCATCTGCTTGTTAAAAAACATGCAATGACATTGTGTAACCACCAGGTTCTAGTATTACAATCTCTACAATGCTGCATGTGAATTGCTTAGTTGTTTAGGCCAGTGTTTCCCAACCCTGTTCCTGAAGGCACACCAACAGTACACATTTTCAAGCTCTCCCTAATCCAACACACCTGAATCAACTCACCAGAACATTAGAAGAGACTCCAACACCTGAAGTGAATGGGTGAGATAAGGGAGACATCCAAAATATGTTCTGTTGGTGTGCCATCAGGAACAGGGTTGGGAAACACTGGTTTAGGCATTACTAAGGTATTGTGGATTTGAATATATCTAGATTAAAATACAAAACAAACAGCTAAAATACATATTTTTAACAAGGTTTAGATATTTATTGATCTTTGAACGAAGACTACCAGAGGGTTACATGGTAATATTTCACAAATTTATGATCAAATGCAGTCTCGGTGAGCCAGAAATCACTGAAACACACCAGCAGCAACCCCAAACTCAGTGTAATTAGCTAACTACAATGACCACTTAACTGAAACACTAAATCTGCCTTATATATTCCAGCATTGTGTGTGTGTGTGTGTGTGTGTGTGCCTGCTGACGTAAACACTTCAGCCCACTAGAGGAGAAGACTTCTCTACAATTATACACTTTTGTTTCTTAAGGGTCTGCAGATGGCAGTAATCCTATTAAAATGCGGAGGCAAACCAATGTATGTGCGAGTGTGTGTGCTTGTTTTTATGTCTTAGTGAGGACTTAAACCTGAATGCACACAATTTTTCATTTCTGTAAGTGTTAGTACAAGATGTATCTACAGATTCCTCGAGCTGTAAATAGAATTATTGAAACATTTGGAGCGAGATGCTAATGGTCTAATCGGATTCAATGATCTATGCTAAGCTAAGCTAAAAGTGCTCCCGTCAGACCCCAAAATGGTAAAACTCACCAGTTTAACTTATAAAATGAAGAAAAAAAGTGGAGTGTTCCTTTAACATGCAGATAAATGTCAAAACAAACCATATTTCCTCAGATTTTTCCCACTGATGGATTAAATTAAAGCATGAAGGATGAAGCTCGTTCCAAAACCAGTTAGTCTGTTAACATTAAAAACAACACAAGCCAACTCATGTCCTCACATATGTTGCGCAACACACACATAACAGTCAAAATCTCAGAAAACATTAGTCTCACGTCCGTTTACGCTACAGGGGTGCTGAGAAACTTCCCTGAGAAAGCACATTTTGACAGGATTCAACAGTAACCGCATTCAAAGAGCTAATAAGAAACATATGATTAATACACTCCTGACGCAACATCAAATCGACTCTCACAATATGCATTAAAGATGACCAAAACAGATTTAACACACGTTCACGTAACAAAGTTGATCTACTCATTTATCTTTTATTTAACAGACACTTTAATATAAAGTCATAACATCATATTGCCATGCTATTTATGGCACAGAGATACAATTAGTGTGTTTTGCTTATAAATTTAACAATGTTAGAGGAAATCTATCTGATATATCAAAACTACATTAAAATAGATGTGCCTTTCTTTAAGATTAAATTAAATTTGATTATTTAACTTGCATTACTTGTAATACATTACCCCAATGTTACTATAGATGATAAACAAGTCAGACAGTATAATATCATTTCTATTGGGGTGAACGAAGATTTTACATAGTTTTTATTCGCATTTGTATCATTTTCTTTTTTTTATAGGTCTGGGATATACCCTAAACCAATGTTGCGAAGCTGGAGTGAAACTAGTGTTTAGAAACCTGTCCGAAAACAGTCATTTTGTTTGGTGCACAAGTTAAGCATCACATTTGAGCATCATTATGATGGTCATACTTTATTTAGGGCACAATTCTGGTAATTAACAAACCATTAAAATTACTTTTTCTTCAATAAACCTCAATTAGTGTGCTTTGCTTAAAAACTTGACAATGTAATATGGAATCTATCTGATTTATCAAAACTACATTAAAAGAAATGTGCCTTTCTTTAAGTTCAACTGGTGTTGTTGCAGAGCTAACCTACTAAATTTGATTATGTAACTCGCATTACTTGTAATACTTTACCCCAACGTTACTATAGATGATAAACAAGTCAGACAGTATAATAATTTCTATTGGGGTGAACGAAGTCTGATTTTACATTGTTTTTATTCGCAATTGTATAATTTTCTTTGTTAAGGGTCTGGAAGGAATGTGAAAATACCCTAAACCAATGCTGCGAAGCTGGAGTGAGGCTAGTGTTTAGAAACCTGTCCGAAAACAGTCATTTTGTTTGGTGCATAAGCTAAACATCACATTTGAACGTCATTATAATGTTCACAGTTTATTTAGGGCACAATTTATCCATGTAATAAGTACTAATAAACAGGCAATAACTAAATAATAAAGCAGGTAACAAGCCACTAGCGTATTTTTACAGCCAATAGCGTATTGTTTTTATCACCGTTGAGTTCAAGTGCATCAAATGAAAAGAACATGAGAAGCGTCTTGAAGGGAGCGGGGCATCTTAGATAATAGAGAGCATTTGATTGGTTATGATTTGATGAGAAACTGTAGTATGGGTTGACGTGAAAAAAAATCTTTGGTCCATTTAGGTGGAAGTGACAAACTACCAGCTTAACATGTTTACATCAGTTTAATATCTTCTAAATGTGAATTTTGTCACTGTTTTGGAGCACGCTAGCTTATAGACATCCTAAAAACTATTCTGATACTAACATCTCATTCATTCATTTTCCTTCAGCTTAGTCCCTTTATTCATCAGGTGTCGCCACAGCGGAATGAACCGCAAACTTATTCAGCATACGTTTTACACAGCAGATGCCCTTCCAGCTGCAACCCAGTATTGGGAAACCTCCATTCACACTCACCTTCACACACATACACTACGGCCAATTTAGTTTATTCAATTTACCTATAGCGCATGTGTTCGGAGGCCAACACAGGGAGAACATGCAAACTCCACACAGAAATGCTAACTGGCCCAGCAGGGATTTGAATCAGCGACCTTCTTGCTGTGAGGTGACAGTGCTAACCACTGAGCCACTGTGACGCCCTGATACTAACATCTAAAAAATTCCTTTTAATTTCATGGGACCTTTGAACTAAAGTGTTACACTGATTCCTAATATCAGAGAGTGTGAGAAAATAAATACGACCGCTCCTGAAATCCAACACAGTTTATATGCCCAGCATCTGAAAGCCATCAGTGACAGATTTGGGTGTTGGAGAGTGTTTCCCTGAGGTACAATCAGAGTCTCTGCTAAACTCCTGCTATAATGGGCAGAATGTGTGAACACATGCGAACGGACTGTGAGAATAGGAACACAGCCAAGACATGAGGAAAGGTCCAGACCCAGAGAAACGTCCGTGAGATAGTGGACGGGTGAAAAAAAAAGCCTGTTCTTTGTGCCGAGCGGCTACAGGAGGGCGTCTGAATTTTGTCCTAATCATGACACGGATTAAAGAGTGTGGGAAAAAGTTTGAGCCCCCTCCTTCTCCTCTCCCTCATGCACTTTCAAACTTCCCTTCAGGTTATTTTCCAGAGTTCCCCTTCAGCCGCTCAGCATGTCTTTTCTCTCTATCTCTGCGCTAAATCTCTTGATGTTTCTCTCACTTTTGTACTTTTTTTTTTCTCTTTCGGCCCTCTGCAGAGCTTTACTGTCGTTCCGCCCCTTTTTCCACTCAAGTTGTGTCTCTCTCGCTCCTTCAGACACGATAAAGAGCTGAAAATCACTCGCGACGGTTGAAATCAGCCAGCAGGTGCATCTGACAGACCAAGAGAGGAGAAATGCACAAAAAAACAACAGAGTAAAATCAATTAATAAGGATAAAGAGTCATTTCTAGCAGCTGAATAATATAAGCATGATTAGAAAATATATGGTTAAAAGTAATATTATTAGCCCTCCTGTAAAAAATACTCTTCAAATATTTGCTGTTTAACAAAGAGATTTTTTTCATTGTATTTCTAAACAATAGATCTAATAAATCATTTATTGTAACTGATTTCTTTTGTCTTTGCCATGATGACAGTAAATAATATTATACTAGTTACCAGTCTGTCATTTAACCCACCCAATGCCAGCGTATTTGACTCATTCTGTCATGATACACTTATGATGTCATGATGGCACTCATGCGCACCCGTGACCAAAAATGCGACCTCTGGTGGACAGTAGCAGGCTCCGAAATGAGATGCAGATTCAGAGTTCCACATGAGGTTATTAATTAGTAAACAATATAAATATTACGAGCGTAAACATTAGGTGAGCAGGTTACATTGTAACCCTGTGACCTAACAACACGCTATGGGACGAGATTTAGAAAGATTAGCAATTGGCTGTTTGCACTAGATGAAACACGACAGAAATTTAAATACAGCCATTCAGAAGCACAGAATAGTGCACTCACTGCACTCCAAATGAAATGGTAAGGTTTATAATCTAAGTAATACATATTAAACCTCTTTAGCATTATTAAATGTGGATGCTGAATCACTGATGGGCTTGAGTCACAGTTCTTAAGTTTAATTTTAAAGGGTTTATTATATTTTCCAGATCTGAGGTGAACTATCTGCTGCTGCTTTCAGTATATGGTAATAAATGTCATGTGAAATGGCATTCAAACTCACATTATTAGCATTTAACACTGAATTAAGCACATGAGGTGCACCTGAGGTGATCATTGTCAGTTTTCTATTGTTCACCTGTGAGAAATAGAAGCAGTTTCTAATATATCAATTTCAGGTGTTGGTTAGGACAAAATCTCCTTTTAATTTGGAAAATTTTCCTTCTATCGCGTCCAGTTGTTTTTAGTTAGAAATCAGCCTTTAGGATTGATAGTCAGGCTCGCTCCTGTTGGTGTTGTCAATCTGGCAACCTAAGCTTGCATGGAGTCGTCAGAGGAGGTGAGTTAAAATGTGTTTTGAACCAGGAGTGCAAAACCTAGTTCAACCACTGGGTGTCAAACTTTCATACTACACATTTAAGTCAAATCTGAGGCTTGTCAAGACTTTAATTAATTAATTTTCAGACGTTTACAGGGCTAAATGCTGAGGCTTTTTATCTAATGGTCTGGTTGGGTTAATGAAAAAGTTTTTTACCTCATTAAAAAAATCTCAATAAATGCAATTTCTTGACCGCATATTTTAAATGTGTGAAAACAAGCAAACTCTAGTTAACATGCAATTTTTTCAACATGTTTTTGGTTTTTATTTTTCCAAAACAAACTGACAAGTTTTAAAACTATAATAAACTAAATTGAGTTGCTTTACACAGCCAAAAAAAAGACCTGTTTAAATGATTTAGGAGCTACAACACAATATTTCGGTAAATGTAAGACTTTTTAAGGTCTAAAATTAAGTTTTTGAATTTTAAAGGGCACATAGTTTACCTCTTTTTTTATGATTTAATATTAATATTATGGTTCTTCTGAGTGTGCCAGTTTAGGTTCAGTTTAAAACACAATTCAGATTTTTTTATTATAATGTGTTAAAAAGTGTCATGTTGGGGGCGTGTCCACAGCTCGCTGATTAGGGGTGTGTTGCTTCACATGTAAATTAGTTTCGGCTTCCCGCCAACGTAACAAGGGGGCGGGGCCATGAGCTCACCCGCTCTGCGTTTGCAACAGAGTCTGACAGGCAGACGGAGAAGGAGAGAGAGAGGATCACAGTCGTACATGTACGACTCGGACACAGACCAAGCAGAGAGTACAAAATCATTTGTGTCTTTGTACAGTTTTACAGCCAACTGTGTGCTAGTTTCAAGTGCCGAGCTTGTACACAGAAGCTAATAACCACGCACACTGAATTAACTTTGACTGAGGCACCGGATGCGCCGCTCGAAGCCGCGACACGGCACACCAGACACTCTCTGTAGCGCGGCAGAAACATGTGTCCCGAATCGTCGCGTCACGCATTTTTGAATTCTAAACATAGGTTTCTGCAGCGGTCCACGGCGCCCAGCCATCGACTTGAGTGTACCCTGATAGAAACCTATGTTTAGAATTCTAAAACGCATGCTAGTTAAGATCACAGGGAGCTTCTGGGATCGCGAGAAATGCAAACAGCTGAAGTATAAGGTAGACTCAATGAGAAGTACACATGTTTGCAAACCTACCTAAAGATACAACCAATAATTCCGATTAGAGCGATAATGTGGAGAATATTGCTCTTGTGTTGAGCCCAATGAGCCTTGCATCTAAAAATAGAGCTAGGGTGTTCCTTTAGGGATATCGCTTCGACTCACGCTGAAAATGGCGGACGTGAATCAACAAACTGAGGATATGATGACGTGCCTGTCAATCAATATTGGTGGGCGGGGGGACCGCTCTCCTACGTAAAGTTGCGGTCGGTCTGAAAACAGCTCCAATTGGTCCACCGTTTTTTATGTTGTTAAATTAAAAAAAGCACTGGGTGTGCTTATATCACCCCAATATGACGGTCTATACACCATACATGCACATATGTCTGTCCAAACAGCTTGAAAAGTAGATTTTTTACCATAGGTGCCCTTTAAGACATTTAAAGCACAATGTTTTACAGAAAGAAAATATTACATGGATGTTAAAGCTTCTTTATGGATGCCAAGAAAGAATCCTTTACTTTTAAGAAAACTACGATATCGCCTGAAAACTACAATCATTTAAATAATAATAAACATAACTATATGAATATGAATTCTGTCCATTTTCTGCGGAGCTAAAAGTTCATTCATATTTTGCAGGTCTCAGTCTGTCTGTCTGAATTCACACACTCATTAATTTGATAGTCCAGTTCTTCTGTCTCTGCTCAAATTCCTCTCTCACGCGTCCCACATTCTTTCGCTTTTGTCACTTTTTTTCTTTCCTCCATTTCTCCCCCCCGCCTGTTCTCATAAATTACTGCCGTTCACAAAGATTGTCCCGTCCACTTACACACACACACAGTGTCTCTCGCTTTCTACAACACGGCCTGCCAGAGTTTATTAGGCACATATCAACTGAGTATTACACTAACAAAGGACTGAAGCAGTGGTTCTCATACACAGACTTCATGCAGGTTTAACTGTGAAGCACTTTGTGATGAAAATGTATCCCGATGCCCAGCTGGAATATTCCATGTCCAACATTACACATTTTCCCAGTGCTCAGAGTATCAGATACACATTCCATATCACTGTGAGCTCAAATAGCTGGATGAATCCTGAATGATCGCTGTGAAACCACAATATTACACCACATCTGTGTTTTACAGTATGGGTGAATATTTGAATATAACATAAAGAAATGTATAAAGTAATGTTGTAAACAAGAACATAAACAAACAAGCAATTCATGAAAATAATAAATACACATTGCATTTTTTATTATTTTCATTAATTACTTTTTTTCATGTTCTTGTTCACAACATTACTACATGTGTAATATTGTAGTTTTACAGCAATCCTCCATGATTCATCCACATACAACATATTCAATATATTTTAAATAATAACAAATAAATATGTATTTATTTACAAAGTTATGATTTAATTCCAAAATATTGAAAAATCGTAAATATAAAATTCAAAAATATTATATATAAAAATAATTAAAAATACTAATATAAAATGAAAAAATATTAAACAATGTGATATATATATATATATATATATATATATATATATATATATATAGATAGATAGATAGATAGATAGATAGATAGATAGATAGATAGATAGATAGATAGATAGATAGATAGATAGATAGATAGATAGATAGATAGATAGATAGATGAGCAATATTACACTTGTAGCAATACGATATGGCTGTATGTCGGCACTGGTGGGAGGCGTGCATTAGCTCGAGGCAGCAGAGTCACCAGAGACAATATACAACCATATCGCACTGCTACAAGTATGATATTGCGTTTGTCCAACAGTTTGATGGCATAATCGTGTGTATATATATATATATATATATATATATATATATATATATATATATATATATATATATATATATATAAAATCAAACACGACGAGTCTCAAAAATTCTTTCGTACGAGGAACTACTTTTTTCTGCCATTCCTTCACTTCTGTAACTGACGTCAGATCAGCAGAAACCATTTACTTTAGAGCTAGTACTTGAATGATTTTCTTGCGTAATAAAAAAACAGGCATATGACAAAACTTGCAATTTTGCTCACATTTTAAGATTTTAAGGCTGAACGGCATGAAATTCCATCAGTCTACAGAGATTTCCCAGCATTTCTCTGTTGCAATCGGGATATAACAAATAATTAACCCGAAAAAGCCAAAGCAAAGCAAACACTAGCAGATTACTATGGTATAAATACAGCACTACAACATACAAAAGACAGAAGTCAACTTAAGAGTGTCACTTGCCAGTTTTATAATCATTTGATCAGCTGTAATTTGAAATTTGTGCTGAATTTTTCTCCACTTTGCACTTACTCTGCGGTCCATTATGCACAACCATCTTTGCTCTGCTCAATGACAGGCTGATGGCCGCCGTTGCATTGGATCTCCAAAATTCTAATATTTAAAATAGGCACTATCCTTCTAAATAAACTTCATAGTTCTAAACGACTACATTATGTTGTCCAACAGCTGCAATATTTGTCAAGCTGTAGTGAGTTTATTGATCTGCTGTCACTCTAATGTGGGTGGAGTAATACAGAAGGGTGAAGAGGCTGTACAAGTGCTGTAATGGCAGAACATTGCATGGCTGTCAGCCAGTCAGATCCGAGAACCAGACAGAACTGTTGTATTTTTTTAATGATTAAAGTAGACATTTTCAATAGCATATCAAATGTAAGTAAAATGGAAAATATTCCATATAAATATTATACTTTAATCACTAAAATTTAGTGAAAATAAAATGTCAATTATGGATCAGATTTCTATAAAAATGATTCTTCTGATCTTATTAATACAATTTAGTTTGATAATAATGAATTTAACTATATTGGAAATTACTTAAAACTTTTTGCTGATAAGTAGTGAAAACTGAATGATTTTAAGTAAAATATTTAGTCATTATTAATTAAATTGAAATTACATGACATCACTTTTTATCATACATCAAAATATTTGCAATTTAGTATATATATTTTTAATTTTCAAAAAATATAATAAACTAATATGAAAAAATACAATAATAATAATAATAATAATATTGATATTAAAAATGATAAAATTAATGAATAATATAAAATAATAATAATAAAATTTTAAATTTATATAAAATAATAATAGCAATATTGTTAATCTAAAATAATATTTAATAATAAAATTAAACCTGCTTTTAAAAAAAAATATTATTGTAAATACTGTGAAAATCTTCTTACTCTGTTAAACAAAACTTGGAAAATATTTGAAAAAAGAATGTAAATTTCACAGGAGGGTTGGTAAAGTTGCCTTCCTCTATATAATAACTGAAATATATGCGTAATAAATTCAATTGCTTTCACAGTTTAAAGTGAATCTGGCCTAAAATAGTATCCAGTGAAAGCAGATTTGAAGCACTTTGTCTTTCTCATGATGTCAGTGTGTCTGCGCTGATGCCACCCAGAGTGAGCTGGCACACAGTCACAGGAGCGCCAAACCCCTGAAACTCCCCCGCCAATTACACTCTTGTGTGCCCACAAACCCCCGCCGGCCCTGCTCGTTCCCAGGGGTTCAGGGGCCACTGTACTCACTACACCCCGTTTCCCATACAATCATAAAGAGGCGCTGGAAAAGCTCTCAGACTGCAGCCCGTTTCCCAAACACTCGCCCTTTATCTGCCTCTTTTCTCTCTCTCTCTCTCTCTCTCTCTTCCACGCTGTCTTTTTTTGGGGATAATCCGGCTGATTTATTTTTTCTTTTCCAGTAATGTGCTTTCAAGTTAGCCCTGCAGTATTTCCAGGACTTTATTCTCGTTCACCACATGTGCACAGACTTTCACTTTTGAATTTTACCTTCACTTATTTAA